>NW_027466129.1:925000-1022500 GCF_046127955.1 Nelusetta ayraudi | reverse complement strand
AGATGGATTCACCCCCCACCTCCCTGATTCATTTCCATTTTCTCTCTCTCTCTCTCTTGTGCAGCAGCAGCAGCAGCAGCAGCAGCAGTGGCGGCAGCAGAGAGATATTTTCTCCCCTCTCCTTCACTTCAACAGTTGGAAAACACGAGCTGGGTTGCTAATGTCTCATCCTGAAAATCACACGCAGCCACATGATTTATTCCTCAGCTTTGGAGAATTATGAGCGAGGCTCCTTTTTCAGGGGCATGGATTTGTGAAATATATGTGATGGTTAAAAAAAAAAAAAAGGCAAATTCAGACACAGTCACACAGTAAAATATGCACCTTATTTATTTTATTTCATTGTCGATACTAACATTCAGCTATTATTATTGTTGCTTTCAATTTTTTTTAGCATTAAAGTAAGACTATTAATCATGACGTAACAATTGTGTTGTGTTATTTTAATACATTATTATTATTATTATTATTATTATTATTATTATTATTATTATTATTACACATAATTCCTTTGTGCTCTTTAAAGGTTTACGTTTCATTTCATTCGTGAGAGGAGCGGAAATAAATGTTGCGACCGTTCAAACGAAGCATTTTTTCTGTTATTTTTTTCATAACTACAGATGGACTCTTGAACTGTGGACTTCAGTCAGTGACACGGGGACGGACTCACGCGGTGAGGCCGCCGTCAGTGTAGAGTCAGTGGGGGGTGTTGGGGTGATATTCTGTATTATTATCGACATATATCTGTTTTTAAAAATGGTCGTTTGGTCGTTGCAAAAATTTTACATTTTTTTTTTTTTTTTTTGCAAAAAGAAAAATCCTATTCACATCTAAGCGACAAAGCAGAAGGAGCAGGAGGAGGAGGAGGAGGCAGAAACTCGAGAGTTCGCGGTGAAGTCAGCTGGAAGTTGGAAGAGGAGGCGAAGAATGAAGGGCCGCTCACACCTGGCGGGAGGTGGGCCGGGACGTGACGTGCACGGCGTGGTGTGCACGGCGTGGCGTGCTGCTGCTGCTGCTGCGTGTCAGGTGACCGCTGGGAACCTTTTGTGCGCCGCACCTGAAGACACTCCTACCTGAAACTGCAGCTCCTTCATTCTGTTATAAACATTCAAAAAAAAAAAAAAAATCCCGTTCACTCTCTCCTTTTCGTAAAAAAAAAAAAAAAAAAAAAAAAAAAAAAAAAAATCAAACTCGAAATCTCATTTTGCTAATATTATTATTATTATTATTATTATTATTATTATTATTATTATTATTATTATTATTAATAATAATAATAATAATAATAATGATAATGATAATAATGATAAGAATAATTCAATTCAATTAATAATGTTAAAAATCTAAATGATGTGCAAATACAGAATGATCGAAGGCCCGGGTTTTCATTCATTTCCCTCGCGCAGCTGATTTCCATCCACACCGTCATTATGCTTATTACGGCCATTATTAGCTGCCTCTTCATGTTTATTCCGTGCTTGTATCGCCGCTGTTATTATCCTCATAATCATGGCAGCCTTTTGTTGCGCTGTTTTTTTTTTCTTTTTAATTTTGTGCAGAAAACATTTATTTTAGAAAAAACATAATTGCATTTTTTAAAAAAATGTAAAAAAAAAAAAAAAAAAAGGTTTCTAAATTCTGAGGAATTTGTTTGTTCGTTTTGCTTAATGACACATATAAATCATTGAGTTGAGCATTGAAAGCAGCATTAGCTCCAGGAGAATGTTGTTTCGGCTTTCAAATAATAATAATAATAATAATAATAATAATAATAATAATACAGAACTGCAAATTTAAAATACTTGACTATAAATGAATATAAATCAATGAATACATAGACAATCCCCTGCTTCATCGTCCATCGTCCATCCTTTTCCCCCTAATTGTACAGGAAGGAAAACAGCTGAACCGCTGAGCTGCGACGGTCCAGACCTCAGCTCAGCTTCAAACGCAGCGCCGCCGCCATCATAATATCATAATTATTAATATGTTGCCCGGCGAAGCCCCCTTCAGAGGACTCATGATCATTTCCCCCGTGAACCGTCGGGCTGAAGTGACGCAGACCGTCCGTGCGGCTGCAGGACGCAGGCCGACAATTATTGTCATCAGCTCCCTTGAAAATGCATTAGGACTCACCTGAGGGCTCGCTCCATCACCAGGGGGAGATGTGGGGGTGGGGGGTGGGGGGGAGAGGGACGATTAGCTAGCTGACCTCTGACCTTATTCCATCGAAAAGTGAAAAAATAAAAAAATAAATAAAATCACGCATTCGGTGGCTGACAGCCGTCAACTTGGCCTTCTTCTTCTTCTTCTTCTTCTTCTTCTTCTTCTTCTTCTTCTTCTTCTTCCCTGGTAAACTTCCCAGACGTTGACGTGTAACCTTGGCAGCATCTCTGGGATCGATTATTACTGTCTGACAGCAACGCAATTTCATGTCTGATCAGGTCTGTTAACGCAGCAGAAATGCGTGATGTGTGTGTGTGTGTGTGTCTGTGTGTGTGTGTGTGTGTGTGTGGTGTGATTTTATTTCTTTTCTTTATTTGTACGGAGGCGCCCCGATTCTCCTGACTCTCAGTGGACAGTCTGAGGCGATGAATGTTGTGCGATACATTGCACACAACGCTGTTGTTGTCGTGTTTAGTGTTGTCTAGAATATTAACACTAAACCTCTGCTGCTTCTTGTGGCGGCTTGTGTTGCTTTTCTTCTCAAGACTTCTTGAGTCCAGTAAGCACCTGACAACTATTGGTCTCAGTGTAGCGCCCCCTGCAGGACGCAGCAGGGAGCAGATTGAATTTTTTTTCACTGATGGACGGTGCATCTACACCATGGCGTGGGCAAACTACGGCCCGGGGGCCATATGTGGCCCATTAGAGCTTTTCAATCCGGCCCGCAGAACTTGAATAAATGATATTAATGGCAAGTATGTCACAAAATAGCTGTGTTTCATCCGTTTTTTCCAGTGTTTTCAAAGTCATTTCAATAAAGAGCTGATTGCCGTTGGGCGTGCAAAGACACTGATTTTGTCGCAACTTATCTTTGGTTCATTGTCAATTGACGTTAAAGCTAATTTATATCCCATTATATATTTTTCCTCCTGTGAGGTGGGTCACCAAAACACTCCATCCATCTGCTGCTGCTGCTCCGGCCCCTCTGTCACAGTTTAGAATCTATTGTGGCCGCACCAGTCAAAAGCTTTGCTACATTCACAGCGCAACAAGTCAACTGCTAATATCTAACATTGACAGTAGAAGTAGTGTGGTATAGTAGCATCTTGGATGTAATTATGGGAATATTATTGAAGAATGTGTTGGTCAGTGTCTAACGAGGCCATGCGGGCACCAATCAGGGTGTTTGACGCTTCAATTAACAGATCAATCAATCAATCAATCAATCAATCAATCAA
Source organism: Nelusetta ayraudi (assembly GCF_046127955.1). Taxonomy (NCBI): domain Eukaryota; kingdom Metazoa; phylum Chordata; class Actinopteri; order Tetraodontiformes; family Monacanthidae; genus Nelusetta; species Nelusetta ayraudi. The sequence goes on along the minus strand of NW_027466129.1, from coordinate 1,019,096 downwards.
TCAAGGATGAGGAGGTTAAAAAAAAAAGTTTGCAGCATTGATTTAGAGTTCAAGTCTTTGGGCAGCATCACAACCTCCTCTGGTACAATAAAATGAAAACGACATTAACACAATAATTGTCGTTCGGAAGCGGAATAGCATTTGTGTTGTTGTGTGTTTTCATTTTTCCAGTTTGTCCCCAATTGAATTTTTTTCTTCCTTTCTCTCTCTCTCTCTCTCCTCTTCCTCTTTGTTTCCTCTCCCTGGCATCCACCGCTGGGCTCCTCCATCACACCCCCACCTTCCTCTCGTGACCTCCCCCCCCCCCCTCCCTCCCTCACCCCTGTGTGTCACCCCCCCCCCATCCCCTTCCTCTCCCCCTTCCTCCTCCTCCTCTCACCATCCCTCTTCATGCCCACTCCACTCCTCTCTTTCTGTCCCCTCAACCTCGCTCCCACTCCTCACCCCTGCAGCCCCCCCCCCCCCTCTCCTCCGGTTGGTTTCCACAGCTGCGGTGAGTGAGGGGCAGATGACCGGAGAATTGGCCCCTGGGAGAGCGCTGAGCCATCCTGCTGCTATTAGGCTCGTGGCTAATAATAGGTGTTCCAGGCCGGTTGGGGGGTGGGGGGGGGTGTTTGGGGGAGAAGCGGGTGGTGGGAGAGGGTGGGGGTGGGGGTGGGGGGGTTGGAGGGGGTGAGATCAATCAGGGGGGAATCATGGGGAATGTTCGGAGCGCCGCTTTTTACACATCGGCCCAGATGGATGAAATTACACTTGTCAGTTTTTAGTTGCATTACTCCCAAATTGGCTGTCTACTCTCTCTCTCTCTCTCTCTCTCTCTCTCTCTCTCTCTCCTCCGCCCCCCACCTCCCTCCATCCTCGGCCATGTGTCAGTGGGCCGCTGAAGGGATTCGACGGTAAAACCCCTGTCATTTCTCCAAACAGCCGGCCTTCACACACACACACACACACACACACACACACACACACACAGAGATTTGTCCTCCGGAGGTGTTGGCCAAGGATGTTTTTTTTCTGACTTTTTTTGTATAAATTGAATAAATTGAATTGTGGTGTTTCTTTGAGCTTGAAATAAAGTCTCGAAATTTGCAATAACAGACGTCTCCTGTGCGATTTGGCTGCTGAATTTAGCAAATGTGTCATGTGGGATAATAATAATGATGATAATAGTAAAAAAAAAATGTAATCTAAAAATAATAATATTGATAATAATATTGTCTGACTGTGATGGCTGCATTCTGAAGTGTTCTGAAAATAAGTAAAATCCACCCCTACTATTCTTAATCGGACAGTTTTTCTGCTGGTGTGTGTGTGTGTGTGTGTGTGTGTGTGTGTGTGTGTGTGTGTCTGCTTCTCTCCAGGCTTTTTGCAGTTTGTCACTTGCCAACAGGTTCGGCCTTGACGCTGATGATGTGCGTTTGTGTGAGTGTGTGTGTTCAATGCATCCTGATGCAAGCTGCTTCTCAAATCATCTTTGAAAACATTTTAATTGCCCTGGCATCAGTCAAACGCAGCAGCTTTTTTTTAGATTTCATTTTTTTTTTTTTTTTAGACAGAACTATTGTTTACAGTTTTTGGCAAATGTCAAAATCATTTCAAAAGACCTCGGAACTCGGAATCGTCCTGCTGCCACGTCGGAATATCAAATCCCTGTTCACGTCGGGCCGCTGGAAGCGGCTCAAAGTCGGCTGACTGCCAGAGAGGCGACTGCGAGACGGACGAGTCGGTGAGCTGACAGAGAGGAAGAAGAAGAAGAAAAAAAAAAATGTCTCACTCACGTTTCCTGACAACTGCGAGTCGGCGTGACAGGTTTGCTTAATTGTCAGCAATGTTCCATTTGGCTTCGGGGGCTGTCGCGGCATGACGTGACCGTCGGCGCTAATCGCAGAGACGAGAATCATCCTGCCAGTTTGGGCTGAGAGGGCGGCAGCCAGCTAAGCAGCTGGCAAACTAGCTAGCTAGCTAGCTAGCTAGCTCACGACAAGCTAAGATTGTCAGAGGTCTGCAAAGCTTTGTCATCTTAACCAGAAACATTTTCTGATTGGTTTGGTTCCTCAGACTATTCTGTGGCTGACGGTGGAGCTAGCTAGCGGCTAACGGCGTTAGCATGGCATAAATTGCAGCAGTGAGTCTCCTGTTGTTGTTGTTGTGGCTGTTGTTGTTGTTGTTGTTGTTGTTGTTGTTGTTGTTGTTGTTGTTCTTCTTCTTCTTCTTCTTCTTCTTCTTCAGCACTTTTACTGGACTGTTATAAGCAAATCCTTTGATAGGTCGGAGGTCATGTGACCTCCGTCTGGGCCTTTACAGGGTTGCTAGCGCAGCATGTCGGCGGGGAAGCGAGCATTGAGGGTTTAGTCCAGGCCTGTGGGCAAACTATGGCCCGGGGGCCATATGCAGCCCGTTAATAAACTTTTTAATCTTGTCCACCACAACGTGAAGAAAATATATTAGTAGTAAGTAAGTCATAAAATCACTGTATTGTGTCATGGATGGAGTGTTTTGTCACCATCTGCTGCTGCTCCGGCTCCTCTGTCAAATTTTAGAACCCATTGTGGCCTCACCAGTCAAAAGTTTGTCCACCTCTGGTTTAGCAGCAGCAGCAGCAGCAGCAGCAGCAGCAGCAGCAGCAGCAGCGTCTTGGTTTCAGTGTCACGGATGAAGTGAGAGCAGTTTGCTTTGCTTTTTCCTCGGCGCTGGGCAATTCTCGCCTCCCCCGCCCCCCTCCTCCCCTCCTTGCCCCCCAGGCCCTCTCCCAATCCCCCCCACTCCTGTCTCCCCCCCTCCTTGATGTGGCGGTGAGCTGCCGCTAAGCCCCCGGAGGCTGAAAGGAGGGGATTGATATGTAGCGGTTAGCCGGCTGCTGCATCCTGCTATCAAAACACCCGGCGTGGCGGCAATCACCGTGCCAGATTGGCAGCGTGCAGCAGGAGCAGCAGCAGCAGCAGCAGCGGCCGCTTGCTGTGGACGACTGACTGGAAAGACGAGCCCCCTCGCTCAGCCCTCCTCCTCTCCCACCTCTCCTACCCACCGCTGCTGTCCTGCTTACTGGAAATCAATCCAGGCCCCAGATGTTGAGCCTGATGTGGAGATGTTCCTCAATGTCTGATTAGCCGAGAGGAAACAGGGAAAGAACGGGGGGGAAAAAGGGCTCCTTTCACTGCAAAAAAAAAAAAACCCGCCTAGTGACCATGGTGAGGAGGGAGGGAGGCGGTGAGGGAGGTGAGGGGATGGGGGGTGGGGGGGGGCGAGTCTCCTCAGTGACGGGAAAAACGAGAAAAAACAGCAACATGGACATCATGGTGACTTTCCCGGCAGAGCTCTGAGGGCTGCAGGATGTTTCCATGTCCATTTATATTGAAATGAGTTTTTTTTTTGTTCCTTCCTCCCTGCCTCACCCTCGCCCCCCCCCTCCCCCAACCCCCCCCGCCCTCGGCTGGTGTGTGCTGAATACAGAGCGTCCCTAATGTATGTATTTTGCTCATTCTCCCGCTACAGCGTCTCCTCCGCCGACTCGCTGCGTCGCCTCCCGCTGCGCTAAACACGCCGGCGCTATGATCGTCCGCCGCGCGCTGCAGAGCCAGCGAGCGAGCGAGCGCTGCCGCCGAGGAGGAGCCCAAACACTCATTCTAGCCCCCCCCACAGACCCACCAGGCACCACCCTCCCTCCTGAACACCCCCCCCCCCCCACCGCCGCTCACTTCCAGCCAAGGTATTCAGCTCACATGATTGCAAACACGTATAATGGCGCTGGGCTCCCTGGGAGGGGGTGGAGGGGCGGCGGGATGGTGGAGGTCGCCCCCCCGCCCCCTGACAGACTTGATCCGGTGGTGGCACGGCCTGGCGAGGCAGCAGCAGCAGCACTGCACGGCTGCTTTTCTCTCCTTCTTCTTTTTTGTGTGTGCTGTTCATAAAATATGAAGTGCAAATGGTGACGGGCAGCTGGCACACACACACACACACACACACACACACATACAAGTGCACGTGTGCATGCACACGGGCACGCACGTACATTTGGAAGCGTCGGCCGCCTCCTCCCATTACGAGGCCGCAGGGCCGAGCAGCTATTGGAGGCGGCAGCGTGAATACATTGTAAAGTAATGAGGAAAACATCCAGGAGGGGAAGGGGGGGGGGGGGGGGAGAGGGGCGTGAGAGGGATGGCTGGGGGAGGGGGGCAGTGTGGTGGGGAGAGAGGGAGACGGGGTGGAGCTTGGCGGCGGCGGCGCTACACGTTAGCAACTGTTGCTAAGAGTCGATGGCGAGGGCCTGGTTAACTGGAGCAGGTGATCAGGAGGAAGAGGAGGAGGAAGAGGAGGAGGAGGAGGAGGAGGAGGAGGGGCTGTCAATGTGCATCCAATGATGATGATGATGGTAGTGAAGATGATGGTAAAGGTCATAAAGATGATGGTGATGATGGCGATGAAGATGATGATGATGATGATGATGATGATGGTGATGAAGATGACGATGAAGATGACGATGATGATGATGACGGTGATGGTGATGAAGATGATGGTGATGATAAAGCTGCAGCAGTCCAACTGGCTCCCACAGCGGCTGCAGCCAATAACCTGTGTGTGTGTGTGTGTGTGTGTGTGTGTGGGGGGGGGTCACGGGGTCACGTGGGCGTCGTCGATGGCGAGGAAATCAACCAAGCCAAGTCTGGCCCTGATGCAGCGCCATGGCAACCGGCGCCACCACCTGGCTCAAGTTCAGCCTCCACCTCCTCCACCTCCTCCACCTCCTCCCTCCGTCCATCCCTCCCTCCCTCCATTCACATCCTCCATCCATCCCTCTCTCCTTGATCCCTCCATCCCTCCCTCCACCCCTTTCCACCCCCCAGAATACCCGAATGGTCCGTCTGAACAAACCAATGGAGGGCGGCAGACTGAATAAAGTGCAGTGTTATGAGTTGTGGTCAGGAATTTTCCTTCCTCCCTCCCCCCCCCCCCCCCCACTCTCTCTCTCTCTTTTTTCAGTACCGTGCACCAAAGAAAAGCCAAAAACCACTGCCAACATTTCTCTTTTTATTTCTCTTTCTTACCATATTTTAGGACCGTGCAGCTGCTTGGTCATTATGTGGATGTATGTATATATCACATATATCCAGTATATATATATATATATATATATATATATATATATACATATATATATATCTTTTCCCTCTTCCTGCCTCGCAGCAAGACGCTGAATGAAATGAAATGGTGTGTGGCTCCATTTTGTGTGAGTTGAATGAGGAGAGCCGCTCACAGTGCATCATCTTTTATATTTTATATATACATGTAAAAATATATATAAATAGACATATATGTATATATATATATATATATATATATATACATATATATATATATATATATATATATATATATATAAATTCAATAAGCAACAACAAGCAAAACAAACGTCGCCTGGGCTGTGAGCTGGGCGGGGCGGGCGAGAGGGGCGGGGCTTTGCCGAGGGTCACGTGACCTGCTGGTCAGCCTGTCCATGTGGATTGATCGTCTTGGTCGTCTCATTGGTCCGGACGGCCGACCTCTCTGCTTCTCTTGTCCTTTTGCTGCTTTTCGAACATCCGAACATCCCAAACACCTCACATCAGATTCATTCTTTTCTTTTCTTTCTTTCCCGTCTCTGCTCGATAAAAACCTGGAGGGTTTTTTTTCTTCTTCAAGTCAGGAGAACAAAACCAACGTTTCTTCCGCACAAAAAAACCCCCAAACTCCTTTTGTCACCTGAACAAATTGCTGTTGTCCCATGTCGCACCTGTCATTTACATCCATCCCTCCGTCCATCCCTCCATCCCTCCCTCTCTCTCTCCCACGGCACTGACAATCCAGCCATTATGCGCAGAAAAAAAACACAACAGATAATTTGTTCCCACAGAAACTCGTTCCCACTGCGGGAATCAAACGCACAACCTTGGTTTCGTTGTAGTCATGTGATCATGTGACATCACCGTCCGTCCAGCTGATCCGAGGTCTTACGTGAGATGTCCATCCATCCATCCATTTTCAGCACCCGCTTCTTCCTGAGCTCAGGGGCTCTGCTGGAAACAACCCTTCGGACTCACAGATAATATGAAATCTAATAATAAATAATTAAATATTCTAATCAAAATGTAAAATGATATAAAATATTTTAAACTCCAGAGCGTCAGGAACTTGTCTCTACTTCTTCTACTATGACTTGCTGAAGACTCACTGCTGGTGGAACCATCTCAGAGTGCTGCCCCCTGCTGGTGGAATGTGTCCCTGCTACGGTTCGGTTCCTCGTCGTAACCCCTGTCAGGCGTCTGGACTGTGTTGCTTTCCACCGGGCCAGCGACCGGCGGCTGTTTTCCACCTCGCGTGTCTGAACGGACGTGATTACGACTCCGTCGCCCACCGCAGCCGTTAAACTCGGCTCTGTTTTAAAAGTTATGAGAGCATTTTTTTTTATTTTTTTTTTTTACAAGCCCCCACTGATGAGTGTGCTGTTGTTCTGTCGTCGTTGTTTTCCTCCACTTTGCCTCAAATGTACTTTGCATGAAGAAACATTTTGCAAAGAAACATTAGCAGGACACGGAGCAAGCTCAGCTGAAGCTAGCTAGCTAGCTAGCTAACCCTGAAGTTTTTTTTTATTTTTTTAACAAGCCCTCACTGAGTGTATTTGCTGTCGTTGTTGTTGTTTTCTTCCACTCAAATTCAATTTGCGTGCCCCCCAGGCTAACGACAGCGCTAAACGGGCTCTCACGGTTTAGCTAAGGAAACATTTAGCAGGAAATATTTAGCAGCCCAGAGAGCAAGCTCACTTCAAGCTAGCGGGCTTTATTGGTGTTGAGGAGCTGCTAACTGGAATTTCCTGCTTGTCAGCAACAGTTCTGCCACGGTGAGGCTCATTTTTTTTCTTTTTTCTTTTCCCGAGACTCTGATGACGATGATGTCACAGGCTGAAACTGCTGATCCTCGAACGTCCCATCGGGTTTTTTGTTTCTTTTTCTGCAACTGGGATTTACAGCGGCGGTGCAAAACGTCTGTGAGCTCATAAAAGCATCAACACCTGCACACAATTCACATCGCCAAGCTGCAGTAACACTGTCACGTCTCCACCTCCACCTCCTCCCCCTCCTTCCCCACCTCCACCTCCCTGTCCCCTCCCTCCACCACCACCTCCTCCTCCTTCCCCACCTCCACCTCCTCCTCCTCCACCTCCTCCTTCCCCACCCCCCCTCCTTCCCTACCTCCACCTCCTCCTCCTCCACCTCCTCCTCCTCCTTCCCCACCTCAACCTTATTCTCCTCCTCCTTCCCCACCTCCAAATCCCTGTCCTCCCTCTCCACCTCCTCCTTCCCCACCTCAACCTTATTCTCCTCCTCCTTCCCCACCTCCACCTCCCTGTCCTCCCCCTCCACCACCACCTCCTCCTCCTTCCCCACCTCCACCTAATCCTCCTCCACCTCCTCCTTCCCCACCCCCTCCTCCTTCCCTACCTCCACCTCCTCCTCCTCCACCTCCTCCTCCTCCTTCCCCACCTCAACCTTATTCTCCTCCTCCTTCCCCACCTCCAAATCCCTGTCCTCCCTCTCCACCTCCTCCTTCCCCACCTCAACCTTATTCTCCTCCTCCTTCCCCACCTCCACCTCCCTGTCCTCCCCCTCCACCACCACCTCCTCCTCCTTCCCCACCTCCTCCTCCTCCACCTCCTCCTTCCCCACCTCCTCCTCCACCTCCACCCCCTCCTCCTTCCCCACCTCCCACCTCCTCCACCTCCTTCTCCTCCTTCCCCACCTCCACCTCCCTGTCCTCCCCCCTCCTCCTCCTCCACCTCCTCCTACCCCACCTCCACCTCCCTGTCCTCCCCCTCCACCACCACCTCCTCCTTCCGCAACTCAACCTTATTCTCCTCCTCCTTCCCCACCTCAACCTTCCTGTCCTCCCCCTCCACCACCACCTCCTCCTCCTTCCCCACCTCAACCTTCCTGTCCTCCCCCTCCACCACCACCTCCTCCTCCTTCCCCACCTCCACCTAATCCTCCTCCACCTCCTCCTTCCCCACCCCCTCCTCCTTCCCTACCTCCAACTCCTCCTCCTCCACCTCCTCCTCCTCCTTCCCCACCTCAACCTTATTCTCCTCCTCCTTCCCCACCTCCAAATCCTCCCTCTCCACCTCCTCCTTCCCCACCCCCTCCTCCTTCCCTACCTCCAACTCCTCCTCCTCCACCTCCTCCTCCTCCTTCCCCACCTCAACCTTATTCTCCTCCTCCTTCCCCACCTCCAAATCCTCCCTCTCCACCTCCTCCTTCCCCACCTCAACCTTATTCTCCTCCTCCTTCCCCACCTCCTCCTCCACCTCCACCCCCTCCTCCTTCCCCACCTCCACCTCCTCCTCCTCCACCTCCTCCTCCTCCTTCCCCACCTCCACCTCCCTGTCCTCCCCCCCACCTCAACCTTATTCTCCTCCTCCTTCCCCACCTCCACCTCCTTGTCCTCCCCCTCCACCTCCACCACCACCTCACTCTCCTCCTCTGGTGTGTAGCGGGATGATGACGGTGTTGTGTTAAATTGTGTTGTGTTGTGTTGTGTTGTGTTGTGTTGTGCGTCCTCGAGCCCCAGACACAACGTCACTCTTGTGTTGGCGCTGTGGTTGCGTCACCACTGAGTGACGCAACGTTTTCTGACTCATTCGCAACAAAATCGTTGTGTTTTCACGCCACTTTAAAGTGCCGCCTCACAGGGGTTGATTGGCTGGGCTTCTTTTTTTTTTTATAGCCCCGCCCACTTCGAGGCCGCCAGTCGTTAAGCAGCCGCAGCCAAAAACAACAGCAAGCCCCAGGCTCTTTTTTTAAAGGTGTCTGAGCAGTGAGAAACCTGCCTGGCGTGTGTGTGTGTGTGTGTGTGTGTGTGTGTGTGTGTGTGTGGAGGAGAGTCACGCAACTTTTGCTGCACGAGAGTGAAATGACGCGTCACACGATGAAAAATCACAGGAAGGGAGGAGTCAGAGGAGGTAAAGGAGGATGAGGAGGAGGAGAAGTAGGTGTGTGAGGAGCAGGAGGTTGCGCTGGAGGAGGTGGAGGAGGAAGAGGAGGAGAGGGTAGAGGTGAAGGAGGAGGTGGAGGACAAGGAGATAGAGGAGAGGGAGGAGGAGGAAGAGGAAGAGTAGGTGGTAGATGAGGAGGTGGAGAGTGAGGATCAGGAGGTGGCACTGGAGGGGGAGGAGGTGGTGGAGGAGGAGAAGGTGAAGGAGGCTGAGGAGTCGTAGGTGGTGCTGGAGGAGGTGGATGGGGAGGAGGCAGCGGAGAAGGTGGAGGTGGAAGAAAAGCTGGTGGAGCAGGAGGAGGAGGAGGAGGAGGAGGAGGAGGAGGAGGAGAGTCTGGAGGCCCCCGGTAGTGGAAGTGATCCTCCCAGAGCTCAGGCCTGATCCTCTGATCCTGCAGGGGTGATTGGTTGCAGCAGCAGCAGCAGCAGCAGCAGCAGCAGCAGCAGCTGCTTCTTCTTGCAACCAGCCACCACACAAACTGCCACCGCCTCAATTGTCGTGTCTTAAATCCTGATGATCATGACGGCTGTTCCTGCTGCTGCTGCTGTTCCTGCTGCTGCTGCTGCTGCTGCTGTTCCTGCTGCTGCTGCTGTTCCTGCTGCTGCTGCTGCTGCTGCTGCTGCTGCTGCTGCTGCTGCTCCAGACGTGACATCATAGCAACAGGTAGCCGGTTTGTTCCACGGCTCTTTAATCATCCAGATTGCCATCATAATGGCTCACTGGGCTGCTGGCCTCCTGTGTGTGTGTGTGTGTGTGTGTGTGTGTGTGTGTGTGTGTGTGTATGAGTCAGATCAGACTCTGCTTTAAACGGGGGGAGGACAGTGTTTCCTTTATTCTGATGAGAGGAGACGAGACAAGACGAGACGATTCTCTCTGGGAGACAGACAGCGAGAGAGAGAGAGAGAGAGAGAGAGAGAGAGAGAGAGACACACACACACACACACACACACACACACACACACACACACACACAAAATAAGCGTTTCTGTTTATGGAACCCAGTGAGTCCGAACGACCAAGCATTTTGTTTCCTGAACAGCTGAAGACTCGGAATGTTGCAGCCAATCAGAGTCCAGAGTGGGCGGAGCCTATGTGTTGGGTTGAAACTTCTTTAAAAAAAAAAAAATTAGTAATAAACAGTAACTGTGGAATTTATTCATTGTCGCGAGAGGCAGGAAGGCTTCGTCAGCTAGCGGACTGCTAGCGTTAGCATCTGCAGACGGTAACGCTTCCTTTACTTTATTCTACACCTTTTTTACGCCTTTTATTCCTGAGAAAAGTGACTGATCCTCCTCCTCCCGTGTTGTACCCACTCCCCCCTGCTGGAACAAACCTCTAGTGATGGTGGTGGTGTTGGTGGAGGAAGAGGAGGAGGAAAAAGCAGCAGCCATTAACTCAGCTAGCTAACTATTCATGTTAGCATCTTCGGACGCTAACGGCTCCTTTACTTTGCTCTACGTTCACCCCCCCCCCAAGCCTCTTGCTGCGGCCCTGCCGCAGGAGAACTTTCTTGGACTTTTTCCTCTGGCAGGAAGTTCTCACATCCGCTTCGCTCTTTTCTTTTCTCTGAGGTCTTCCTCCGACACGGAGACACAGTTGATCGACGGCGTAACTCCTCGTCCTAGAGGGAGGGGACAAGGAGGGGAGGACAGTTGTCAGTCAGCGGCTAATAGCCGGCCCCCCTCCCTACCCCCCCCCACCCCCCCAACAGAGGAGTCAGTGGCTTCCTGTCTGACGGGAAAGCGGCACAGAAACTCAGGCGGCGCGGCTGAACGTGTAATTATCAAAGTCGGAGCCGCTTATTAAGACGAGGACGAGGCCATTGTGTTTCCTCTCTCTCTCTCTCTCTCTCTCTCTCTCTCTCTCCTCGAAACTCTGCCCCCCCCCTTTTTTTGTCTCCCGCCACAATGGAGTGTAAGCGGAGGTCTGTGAAATCATGGCGAGGAAGACGGATGGAGGTGGAGGAGGTGGAGGAGGAGGAGGAGGAAGAGGAGGAGGAGGAGGAGGAGGAGGAGGAGGTGGGGGGGACATGGATGGATAGAGACGTGGGGGGTAGAGGAGATAAAGGAGAGAGAGAGAGAGACGATCACACGCGTGCACACACACACGCACACACACACACACACACACGCGCACACACACACACGCACGCACACACACACACACACACACACACACACACACACACACACACACACACATACACACACACCGTTGGACCATAATAGCTAACGGCTAACGATGGTTCTACCGTTTTTTTCCACCTCTGTGCCAGTAGGTGGTGTGTGTTCCGTGTGTGTGTGTGTGTGTGTGTGTGTGTGTGTGTGTGTGTGTGTGTGTGTGTGTGTGTTCAGCAGTAAAACAATAGCAGTGCTTCATGCTCGCTGCTGGAAGCGGCTCCAGGTCTGCAGGACGTTGGCACGGCAGCAGCCATTATGCTGCCGCCTCCTTCAGTAAAAAACAGAAAGGAAGTTTTTTGTTTTTTTTGGGAACGGAGCTTTGACTAATCAAAGAGTCTGGAGTACTAGTTTTTATATTTTCTATATATATGTTTAAGTGGCTGAGTGAAAGAGTTTCAGTAATCTTAACTGAGAAAATATATGTGTAAAGACACACACACACACACACACACACACACACACACACACACACACACACACACATATATAATGCAAATCTATTTCAATTGTATACGTAATGAAACATAAAAAAAACCACACACACAAGAATAAAAATGCATTTTAACAAAAAACAAACAAACAAACAAATAAATAATGGAACCTGTTCTCAGGTATTAAAATAACAACAATGGGTCAGAACCAGTGAATCTGTGCAAAACCAGGTCATTCTACAGTTTATGGGTTCTGCATGCAGCTGCAGCGTTGAGCAGGCCTGCGTGTGTGCGTGTGTGTGCGTGTGCGTGCGTGTGCGTGCGTGTGTGTGCGTGTGTGTGTGTGTGTGCGCGCGCTGCGTGCTCACATAATGGCAGAGAAGAGGAGTTTCAGGTGTTCCAGTGGAGAGGTCGACTCCTCGCTGTGTCGCTCTGATTCTCTTTATCGTCTCCTCGACCGCTTAACAGCAGTTAAGAAGCCAAGCCGCCACTCGGCCGCCGCCATCGAGAGAGCGTTTTTTTTTTTTGTTTCATTAAAAAAAAAGAAAAAAAGAAAAGAAAATGATATCAAAAACACGCCACATTTATGAATCGCCTCAAGCGTCACTGTGTTTTGTGTACAGAGGGTAAAAAAAACAACAACCCTGCTTTTAACATGGGGCCCACTTCCCACCGTGCCACTGTAACTCCCATCATGCATCAGGATGCATCAGCCAATCAGAACGAGCAGAGACACAGCATCACACTGGAAATATACAATTTTTTCTGGCCTCTATTTCACTTTTTTTTTTTGAGAGAGAGAGAGACTCAGAGGACCAAAATCTGCAATATAAAGTTCTGTCATGAGCCAAGTTTCAGGTCAAAAGTCGTCCTGTCAGCAGTTTTACACTCCTTTATTTTTGTATTGCGGTCTAATGGTGAAGAAAGCGCTTTTTGGGCCAAGTGGGATTTTTTTTGCTGCAGAACCTCAAGTGGCCACTTGGGGAAAGTGTTTTTAGGGCCCAACGGGATTTTATTTATTTTTTTGCTGCAGTACATCGAGTGGCCACTTGGGGGAAAAAAATCAGTGCAGTCTGGTATCCTGTTCTTATAATACACCCTTGATCAGACCTGGTGACACCCTGCGGCGGCCCTCTTTGTTTTGGGCAGGTGGGCGGGGCTAAACAATCAGGAGTCAACCAGAGGGAATGAGGGGCTTCCCACGCAATCCCAGAGTGCTTTGCTCCTGACTCAACAGCGCAGTGTGTCGCCGCGATAAAGGAGCCGCCTGTTGTAATTAGTGGGCAGCGGCTGCATTTTTTTTTGCCACGCCCACTCCTACCTTCCCCTTCCCCCCTCTCCGCTCTGACTCGCGTGCACGTGGAATCCGACCTTTGACCTCCCCTCACTGACAGTAAATGGTCGCGACTCGTCCGCGGGCTGCTGATGACCTCGTCCTCGGCCAGATCTGATAGGACGCACAGCAGGCGGCTTGTGTTGTGTTGGGTTGTTGTGTCGCATTGTATTGTGTTGAGTTGAGTTGTCCTGCTACGTTGCGTAGTTGGCTTTCATTGTGTTGTCTTGTTATGTTGTGCCTTTCTTCCCTTCACCTATAACGCAATGTAAAAAAAAAACAAAAAGTTGCTCAAACCTCCACCGTTGTCGTTAGCATTTGCTAGCATCTGCTAACTGATAGCATTGCTGGCGACACAACACAAGTTGTGTCTCTCACACACGTGTGCCACCACCACGTCTGGACGTCAGGGGGGTGTGTGTGTGTCAGTTGTCACTGTTGCCGTGGACTCAATAAAACACAACGACGTCGCGTCACTTCCTGGTTTTGACTCCTCCCACTCACATATAGGGACCTGCTGCCACAACAAGAAGTCGTTGTGTTTGGTATTATTTTTTATCCAAAGTCAAGTTGAAAATAAATCAAACTGAAACACACTTTTGGCCGGTCCGTCACTGATCATCATCCCCCTGGAAACACGACATCGCACTTTTTGTAGTTTGGCATATTTCACTTTTATTTTTATTTTTTATTTACTTTACTCTTTATTTTACTTTTCCATACTCGCTAAATACGTACGTGCTCGCATCATTTAACAGTGAAACAGATATAGAATAAGACAAAGTGACACTGAAGCGGAGGCTGGTCCGTCACTGATGGTCGTCCCCCTCAAACTCGATGCAGCTTCTCTGATGTTGTTTTCTGAAGTTGTGCTACAACGAACCTGCAGATCTGTGTTTCAAATCTTAAAATCCGGCCTCGGCGCTCACACGGGAATTTCCTGTCCTCTCCTTCCACCCCCGCGGCCCCGCCTCCCATCCGCCCAACCCGCCACCAGAACGCCCCCCCCCCCCCCTCCATCAGGCCTCTACTTCCTGCTATCTGCAGCCTCTATCTAAAGCTGTGCCATTAGCCGCCATTAGCCGCTGCTGGGCCGCTGCTGGGCCGACTGCGTTGGCCGACTGCGTTGGCCGGGTCCCATTTACAACATCAACACCATCAATCAGGCCGAGCAGCTGGACTGGACCGGACCGACCGACCGCGTCCCGACTATTTGTCATCCGGAGGCCAAGCTGCGTTCACGTGAGACTCCTCCCACCGCAGAGGAAGAGAAAAAAACGAACAAACCCACAGCTTTCTCCGTGACTTCAACTGCAATTAAAGAAATCCTTAACGCAAAGAAATATAGAATGACATTTTTAAGGAAGCAATATGGATAAAACACAGAGAAGTAAACAAGTGAGCTATTGTGCGATGAAGGATAGCTTGTTCGCTCTTGGAGGGGGGGGGTGTAAAATAAAGCAGCTTTCCCGTCGTTGTTTCCATGGTTAATTGGCTTCCCGCGACTCATTAAGCAACATTTATGGTCAACAAATGAACAAACAGGAGAAACTCTGAGTCACAAGCTGTTAAAAACTCCGTCATGACGCTCAAAACTCCCTCCACCCCCCCCTCAAATTAAAAAAAAAAAAAAAAATCACACTGCATTGAGATCTATTGTTTTCCAGTCAGTCGTGTGATTTCACGACATTTGAACTTTTTCCACAGGATTTGTTCACCGCTAATTAGCCGCCGCAGCTACTGCGGCTACATGCTACACATGACAAACGTCGTCTCTGTGAGGCTCCTGTGACAATGATGTCATGGATTCTTCACACACACACACACACACACACACACACACACACACACCAAACTGGACCCCCTCTTAATTGCTCACTGTGCCCCCCACCCCCCAAACCCGTCCACTGCAGCCCAGCTGAGGGGCCCCAGGGCTCTGCGGGGGCTTTGGACTTGTCCAAACAGGGTCTGGGGAAGTTCCTCACTCGGCCGCCTCTGATGTCTCCGGCCGAGCGAGGAACAAGCGGCGCACAGTGAGTAGGGCGAGCGAGGGTGTGGGAGGGCGGCGGCGGCGTCCGCTCGGGTCACGGCGATGGCTGCCGGACGCTGCATCGCTGGCACGCCACCATTTATCCACGACTGCTCGCTGCCATAGCCGGAGGGGAGGGGTGAGGCAGGGGGGTGGGGCAGGGGGGTGGGCTACAGACAGATGTCCCCCCCCCCCAGCTGCAGGGGTCCAGGTCAGCGCCGACACAGTCACCATCGAATTGAAGGACGGCGGCAAACAACACACAGTTCCGGCACAGTGGAGCTGTTTTCTGACAAATTCTTACACACACACACACACACACACACACACAAATTTGCGCACATACACACACACACACACACACACACAAACACATACTACATTTATTTGCCCCATAAATAAATTTCCAACATCCCATTCATTAAATGGAGCGTTTGATTTATTTATTTTTTTCACTTTTTATTGCTGCTTGTTTCACCAGAAAGTTGAAGACGAGCCAAGACAAACTGGACCTGGCAGAGCCTTCAGTATTCATTTCTTTTTTATTTCTTCGTATGACTCAAGGAGCCTTTCTTACTTTCTTTCTTTCTTTCTTTCTTTTTTTTTTCGCTTTAATGATTTCAGACAACAGCTTTGTGTTTCACACTAAGCGGCAGCCGAGCAACAATTAAAAAAAACAAAAACATTTTCATCCCATCCGGAGGGAGAAGAGAGCGTTTCTGAGCAGGTCGTCTGGTGTTTCCACTTGTAAAATGTTTTCTCCGGGCTCTGCGTGCGGCTCCGGCCGACCCTGAACACCACGATGCTGCTCCGGCTCCACGTGTGGCGTGATTCCAACATTTCTTCATTTTCCAATGTATTATTTTTCCAAAATTCAATGTTTGCATGTGCTTGTGCGTGTGTGTGTGTGTGTGTGTGTGTGTGTGTGTGTGTGCGCGCGCGCGTTTGAGTGTGATTCACGGGACTTTGTTGTTGCGTTAAAAACGGTCTTACTGGGTCTTGATGTTTTTGTCCTTCCATATGGGCTTGAGTTTTGCCAGTGCAGCAGTTGTTTGAGCAATCCTGGCAAGGACTTCCCGTTTGGATCCTTTGTCGGACACAATTGCTCCGAGGTATTTGAAGCTGGACACTGTGTCCAGAGCCTGTCCATTGACTTTGATGTCTGAGCGGATGCCATTGTTGTTGTTGGTCATCATTTTTGTTTTCTCAGAATGGATTTCCATTCCATAGGCTCGGGAGGTGGTGTCAAGGAACTTTCCACCTCAACTAAGCTGGAAAGTTATTTTTCATCTCCAGCTAGCCCATCAATGTCATCCGCAAAACGGAGGTTGGTGATTGGTCTGCCTCCTATGCTGACAGTTCCTTCGTGGTCTGCCAGGGCATCCGCCATGATACGCTCCAGAATGATGTTGAAGAGGATGGGAGAGAGAAGCCATCCTCGGCGCACTCCACTTGTTGTTCTGAACCAGTCTCCAATAGCTCCGCATCAAAGGTGCATCAAAGGTGAGACCACTGCGCTCACTGGTCATATCAATCTTCCTATATGCTTGTGAAACCTGGACCCTTACAGCAGAGCTACAGAAGAGAATACAGAGCATGGAGATGAGATGCTACAGAAGACTCATGGGTATCTCCTACACTCAACACGTCACAAACGAGGAAGTTCGACAAAAGATCAGCCAAGCCATCGGCCCACATGATAGACCTGCTCTCCACTGTCATGAAGCGCAAACTGAGGTGGTACGGACACATCACCAGATCCTCAGGCCTTGCGAAGACCATCCTTCAAGGCACCGTACAAGGTGGCAGGAGACGAGGGAGGCAAAAGAAAAGATGGGAAGATAACATCGGAGAATGGACCCACTTGAAACTCAGTGAGGCAATGAGAGCTGCAGAGGACAGAGAGGGATGGAGAGAGCTGGTCAGAACATTGTCTGTGGTGCCCCAACGACCCTCCGGGGTTATGGGATAGGTACAGGTACAGGTACTGGGTCTTGAACAAACACGCTGGGTCGTGCGCTCGATTTATTGGCTGCTTGCTCCTCAGACTTGTCGCTCAGTTGAGGAGCGAACACAACGTTCGTCTTTGGTTTGAAAAGTCATTGGAACGGGAACAACACTGGTAGGAATCTGCCATGACTAAAAGCAGAGAGAGGGTTGTGAGTTCGAAGCCCACTCTGATTCCCAATTTTAACTGTCTCATGGTGTTTGTGTGTTAAATGTTACTGTTCTTTTTTTTTTTTTTTTGTACGGTGACCTTGAGTGTCCTGAAAGGGGCCTTTAAATAAAATGTATTATTATTTATTATTATCAACAAAATTTTTTTTAAAAAAAAGCCTGATTATAATTAAAAAAGGACTTTATTCTGAGGAAAACGTTGCTGCTGCTGCTGCATTTAAAACAACACACTCCTGTGATCACAGTGTTTTCTTCTCTCCCCCCCTGCCCCCCTCGGCCGGGGTGAACGAACACACGACCTCTGACCTCTGTGCCTGAAGAGAAGGAGGACTGTGTGTCGCGCTCCTCCACCAGGTGAAACCACAGCGGTGGTGGTGGCGGAGGGTCCCCTCCCCCCCACTCCTCCTGGGGCAACCAGGTGACCGGCGGCACTCAGCGGCGCTCGCCGGCGCCCTCTAACTACTTAATAAGCGGCTGTCGCAGGTTTCCTGGACACAGTCCAGACCCGCCGAGGCCCCTTCCATCGGCGGCGGCGCGGCTCCATTTATCAATCAGGCCAATGACCAATCACGGGCTGTTTTTGCGGGGGATCGGCGAGCGCTCGGTTGGCCACATGGCGGGGATTAGAGGAGCGGAGGCACCGCCCACTTCCAGATTAGTGCAAAATCAGTGCAGCAGGTATCACCTGTCGTTGTCTTTGCCTGTGTCTGGCTGCATGTTTCCTGTCTAACCATGTCTAATCCTAGAATAGTTAGCGCTGCCGGCTAAGTTAGAATCATATCATATCATAAAATGACGTGTTTAGCAGCTAACGGCTAAAAATACAAACTTTGCCAATGGATGGAATAACTGTTTTTTTTTTTGCTTTCAAATCTGTAAACTGATAAATTATTGTCAGGTTTGAAAGTGAAGTTGAAATATACATTTAATTCAATTCACAAAATGTGTATATTTACAATGTTCCATCCATCCATCCATCCATCCACCCATCCACCCATCCATCCATCCATCCATCCATCCAGCCATTTTGGTCTGCTGGAGCCAATCCCAGCTGTCATAGGGCGAAGGCAGGGTACACCCTGGACAAGTCGATTTACAATGTTTACAAAGTTAATTATATATACTGTACACACATTTGTGTATATACATATATATATATATATATATATATATATATATATATATATATGCACACACACATATATATATATGTATATATGCAGTGTCTTATCCTTTACATATTTATAAGTTCAAATACTTACACCATCATTGAGCATCATGTGAAGGCTAAAACAGCATTTAATTCGCTTCTGTGCTTTTTACCACATTGCAGTCAGATCTGCCTCAGTCAGGCGGGGCCTGTGATTGGTTGATGAAGTGCCATCTGCCTTGGGGGACAAGCGAGTGTTTTTTTTTTTTTTTTGGTTGATTGTTTGCCTTAACGTCTTCCGTCTCCATCCTGATGTTTCCTCTTATGAAGAATGTCCAGTTACCACCTACACATTACATTATTGACGCTAACTGCTAAAAAGCCAAGTGAGCATTTAAGTGAAATCTGAAAAACGACAACAGCAGTGGCAGGTAAAACTGTTGTAAATGTGAGTTTCTGCAGCTTGTTAGTGCGGCTTTTTGTCCCTCACTGTCAATCAGACGGCGATCAGTTCAGCGTCGTCGCTGAGGACTAATAATGTTCACGCTGGAGGTCGCAGGGAAAGTGGCAGCTGGTGTCTCCACCGCTGCTCGCGTTCCGTTCCTGCACCTGGGGGATTGAAGGACAGACGGATGGATGGACGGATGAGGTGCTGACAGGTGTCACGGCGGAGGCGGAGCGGATCGCACGCCCTGATGCACCGAGAACTATAAATAGAGAGCAGCAGTAGCAGGTGAGGAGAGGGAGAGGGAGAGAGAGAGAGAGAGAGAGAGAGAGAGAGAGATGCTGCGCTCAGGAACTGAAGATGGGAAGAAAAAAATGTTTCCCGCCCAGTGGTGGAAGATTTCTTTTTCTAATTAATTAGCAATTTGAAGAATAAACCAGGAGAAACTGAACAGAAAAAAACAACTTTGCTCCATCATTTATCGTCCGTCATCTTGGAATAATCCATAAATAAATGCTGCACCACAGAAGAAGAAGAAGATGAAGAAGAAGAATCCAACTGTGAGCTTTCAAATATCGGCTCCTGCTGACAAAAGGTCCCGCCCACCTCACTCTTGGTTTCACTGATTGGTCCAAGTCAAGGCACCTGCCGAGTTTCCCCCCCTCCGTTGTTTGAATTTGCCGCAAGGCGCGGTTCTTTTCTCCCACGTGGACGTGCGAAATGAACGTGGAGGGTTTAGAAAGTGATACGTCCTTCGTGGCCTCGGTGGTGTGAAGAAATTAATGATAAACTGTCTCCTATGTTCATCCCGGTGTTGAACATGAGCCGTGTGTCTATCCAGCGCTGTCACGCCAGCTCTACTCCTCCCTCCCTCCATCGCTCGCTCGCCTGTTCACCTGCGATTTATCCGCAGCAGCAGTCAATGAAAAAGTGCACGTGGCCAAAGAAATTAGCTGCGATTTTCCACAGAGGACAGTTTAAGCTAATGACTTGGTGTCAGACTTTTTGCAGATAATGGCCACTTTGACTAAGAGTGCTTTTCACACGGCGGGTTATCACCTACGGTGAGTGTGTGTGTGTGTGTGTGTGTGTGTGTGTGTGTGTGTGTGTGTGTGTGTGTGCCTCTAAGTGCTTTCCACGCGACGCTATAGGTCCTGCGCCCACTGGACCGCGGGACAGAGAGCTAGCACGCTATTGTGGCCGCGTTTAATGGAAATAAATTAGCATAGTCATATTATCATCTGATTAAATTGATATTTTGGAGGTTTAAAAGTACAGAGGCTGCAATTGTGGCGGCTCAAAGTGTTTTTTTTTTTTTTTTTTTACACTATTATTATTTTTTTTCTCCCCCCCCCCCTCTCCCCCCCCAGCACAGTCGCTGCAACAACACCAAAGTTTAATGGATTCCGCCGCCGGCGTGTGTGGAAGAAGGATAAACAGCCGGACCTCCGTCGTCCAATTGAGGCCGAGGAACGTTTTACACGTCTGAGGAAAAGAAGAGGAGCCTTGGAGGAAAAGCTGAGTGGTGACTGGATGAGAGGGGCGGGTTGAAAATTAGACAGACCAATCAGATTTCTTCACGTGCAGTGGAGCCGTTTTAATAGGAACGGGGTTTATTTTGTTGTTTCATTTGCTCTTTTAATATTTGATATTTGAATGATTTTTTTTGTTTCAAATATGTTTATTAAGGAACCATCAGAGAACAAAGAAGTTGGTAGATGACATTAAGCTTCCTTATTTTACATAGAAAAAAAAAAAATAATAATGATAATAAAATAATAATAATCATACAAAACACTAAAAAAAATAAAATATAAATAAAATAAAAATAATTAATGGACCACATGACAATTGACAACAGAATTCACAGTATAAACAAACATAAATAGAACAAAACAAAAATGACAGTAACCCTCCCCGTACCCACCCAGCTCCCCCTCGGAGTGCATCTAACTACTTTCTTAATCGTCTTTTCCAAGGTGAGAAATCAAAGGTTGCCAGATTCTAGTAAATTCACCTACTTTATCTTTCAAAACGTATCTGATTCTCTCCAGATCTAAAGTGCCTGATAGGTCACTCAGCCAGTGTTTGAAGGAGGGTGCCTCTTTTTTCTTCCAGTTAAGTAGAGTCAATTTTTTTGCTGTTATGAGACCATATATTAGGAGTTGTTGTTTTGTAAAATTCAATTTCCTTAGTTCTTTAGAAATTCCAAGAATAATCAGAGTAAGATCTGGGACTAGCTGGGTTTTCAGAATTGTTGAAAAGAACTTAAATATTTCAAACCAGTAATTTTGAAGTTTGGGACAGAGGGCGTAACTATGTGTCAGGGTAGCCTCCATAGTCCCACATTTTTCACATAATGGAGAAATTTCAGGGAATATTCTGTGCAGTTTTGTTTGTGAGAAATGTAATCTGTGCAATATTTTGAATTGTATTAAACAATGCCGAGCATTAATTGAACATTTGTGGATGTGTTCCAGACTCTCCTCCCAAATATTGGGAGGTATTGATGTTCCAATCTCTCTTTCCCACTCTTCTCTAATCCTATCCGTACCAGGAAGGCACATATTAAGTAAAATACCATATAGTTGCGAGATTATGTTCCGTGGGTTGGGGAACACATTAAATAAACTCTCTATGTTATCAGGATTTGCTTTTTCAAAGTTGGGAAGGTGTGTTCTAATATAATCTCTAATTTGGAGATATCTGAAAAACTGGTTCTTTGGCAATCTAAATCTTTCCTGAAGTTGTTGGAAAGAAGCAAATACCCCATCTATATATAAATTACCAGCAACACAAATCCCTAGTTGCTTCCATGTGATAAAGGCCCCATCGAAGGCAGAGGGGGTAAAGGATGGGTTTGACAAGATAGGTAACAGAAAAGAGATTGCCTTGAGCTTAAAATGGCTCCTTAGTTGTTTCCATATTCTAATTAAAGAGTGAATTACAGGGTTATGCTTGAAATAAGATTTATTAACTAGGATAGGTGATAATATGATCGCACGAGTAGAGTATGGTAAACAGTCCTCCCGCTCCATCTCTAGCCCATCATGTTGTGAGGGGTTGTCGTCTAACCGGTGCACCAGAGAGCTAATTCCAGTCGCCCAGTAATATAACATGAAATTAGGAAGTGCAAGTCCACCATCAGTTTTGTTTTTACAAAGATGGTGCTTCTTAATTCTGTGGGATTTGTAATTCCACACGAAGGGAAGAATAATTGAATCAAGTTTCTTGAAAAAGGATTTGGTTAGAAATATTGCCAGGTTTTCAAAAAGGTAAAGTAATTGAGGGAGAAAAATCATCTTAATAGCATTGACTCTACCCAGAAGAGATATAGGGAGAGTTTTCCAAAATTGTATATTGCTATTTAGTTTGTTAAACAGGGAAGGAAAGTTGGCCTTGTATAGATCCTTATACTTCCTTGTAATTACTATTCCTAAATAAGTTATACTGTCTGAAGCTATTTTAAGAGGGAGTTCTTTGAGCCAATTTGGAGCCTCACCTTGTAATAGTAAGAGTTCACTTTTACCCCAATTAATCTTATACCCTGAGAAACTACCAAACTGAATGATTTTTTTTTGACTGATGGGAACATTCCCTGCAACTCACACTCACTGTTTTTAATCGCTCTTTACTTCTATTAATCACACTGCAATGTCCATAATGATGATGTTCTCAGCTACTGTTCTTCTGTACTTATGCTTTATTGTTTAAATGTCCTTTTTTTCCCCCTTCAGGAAGTTGTTTATAACATCGTGCCATAGGGGCGACAGATGAAAACTAGCTTCCAGGCTAACTGTGACACTAATGCTCACTCTCTTAATTTGAAATTTGAAAAGCTGAAATTGAAACTAAAGCTTCTTCTTCTTCTTCTTCTTCTTCTTCTTCTTCTTCTTCTTCTTCTTCTTCTTCTTCTTCTTCTTGTCAGCTTCTCAACATGGACCCTTCACCAGTTCAGACTTGAAATCCAGCTTCAGTAAAAAAAAAAAAGAAAAGAAAAGAAAAAAAAAGAAAAAACCCGCACTGGCGGCAGTGTTTTGTGTTGTGGGCCGAGAGACAGACAGACAGACAGACAGACAGACAGACAGACAGACAGTCTAACTCCACCAATAGAGACGTCATTGTTCCCAGAACTCCAGGCTTTTCCAGTGAGGTTCTCTCTCTCTCTTTCTCTCCCTCTCTCTCTGTCTGTCTCTCTCTCTGTCGGGCCAGGGCCCCCCGGAGCCGAGAGAGAGAGAGAGAGAGAGAGAGAGAGACCCCCCATATTTCATTTCTGCCTCGCTGAGAGCATTTATCAGCAGCGTCCTGATAAAAACAAAATATGCAACTTAAGCCCGGAGCTGGGGGTTAATCCACCGCCACCGCTGGGGTGGGCATGATTACCTGGAGCCTCACCGCCAGGGAGGGTGGGGGGGTGGGGGTGTGGAGGGGGTCGGGTGGGGGGGGGGGACAAGCATCAGATTGTAGCGCACACCAAAGGCCCATTAGCCCCCTGGCAAAACTGTACGTCCAGCCGCAGATGACAGAGCTTTTCAAGACGGACAGGAGGAGGAAAATATGAAACTTCAACTTCCCAGTGACAGACGGACGACAGAACGGAACGGGGACTCCCGGAGGCCGGAGGCTGCATGACGGGCACCAACATGCATGGAGAGAATCCCTCACTTTTATATCCACTTTTATTTATTTTATTTAATAGTCTATTTTTGGTTTTTTTGGGCGTTTTTTGCGGCCAATTTTCATTTGTTTTTGCACATATTTAGATATGTAAATAAATTGTATGTATATTTTATTTCTTTATTTCCTTTTAATTCACTATTTGCACTGTATATTCTGTTGTACCATTCAGATTTCCCCGATGTCGAATAATTAAGGCATTCTTCTCCTTCTTCTCCTCCTTCTTCTCCAATGACATTCCCACTGCTTGGTGTGTGTGTGAGAGTGTGAGTTTTTTCCTCCACTCACTGGGCACAGTGGTGCTGCTGCTGCAGACTGCAGGAGTGACTGGCAGGGATTAAATCTAATGGAGGATCTTGACAGACGCATCCTGGAAGCAGGTCGCTGCTCCGCCTCCTCCAGCGCTCAACACTCGCCACCGCCTTAATCCGCTCGACTGCCGCCGCCGCCGCCGCCTCTGTCTCGTGTCTCTTCACTCTTTAAAAAAAAAAAGAAGAAAAAAAAAGTTGTAATACCTCATAGCGTCGACACCGAGCTGAGGACGAGGAGGAGGGGGAGAGGAAGAGGGAGGAGGAGGAGGAGAAGGGGGGGGAGGAAGGATCCATATGACAGTTCAGTGTCAATCCTGGTGGTGGGTGGGTGGGGTGAGGTGGAATGGGAGGGGGAGGGGCAGGGGGCGGGGCCTCTAGACAAAGTGGCCACAGGTTGGTCACCTCCACCAGGTGGGACGACAAGCGGCTGTCTTCCTCATGGCCTCCATCACTCTGGATGATGATGATGATGATGATGATGATGATGATGTGTGGGAGTGAAGCGCTTTTCCTCTGTGATCACACGTACGCACACACACACACACACACACTCAAACACACACACACACACACACACACACACACTCTCCCCTCCAGGCTGCATCACCAGTGGCCCTGCGCTGATAAACAGTGTCAGTGGGAGACTGTCAGACTGAACGGACAGGCCCCGCCCCCACCTGTCTGTCCACCTGTCAGTCTGTCTGTCTGTCTACCTCTGTGTCTACCTGTCCACCTCTCGGTCTGTCTTCCTATCTGTCCAACTGTCCGTCTGTTTGTCTGTCTGTCTGTCTGTTTGTCCGTCTGTCTCTCCGTCTACCTATCTGTCTGTCTGTCCACCCGTCTGTCTGTCTGTTTGTCCGTCTACCTATCTGTCTGTCTGTCCACCCGTCTGTCTGTCTGTTTGTCCGTCTACCTATGTGTCTACCTGTCCACCTCTTTGTCTGTCTTCCTATCTGTCCAACTGTACGTCTGTCTGTCCACCTGTCTGTCCGTCTGTCTCTCCGTCTACCTATCTGTCTGTCTGTCTGTCCGTCTACCTATGTGTCTACCTGTCCACCTCTTTGTCTGTCTTCCTATCTGTCCAACTGTACGTCTGTCTGTCCACCTGTCTGTCCGTCTGTCTCTCCGTCTACCTATCTGTCTGTCTGTCTGTCCGTCTACCTATCTGTCTGTCTGTCCACCTCTTTGTCTGTCTTCCTATCTGTCCAACTGTACGTCTGTCTGTCCACCTGTCTGTCCGTCTGTCTCTCCGTCTACCTATCTGTCTGTCTGTCTGTCCATCTACCTATGTGTCTACCTGTCCACCTCTTTGTCTGTCTTCTTATCTGTCCTACTGTCCGCCTGTCTGTCCATCTACCTATGTGTCTACCTGTCTTGTCTGTCCACCTATCTGCCTGCCTGTCCGCCTGTCTCTCCGACCAGTCCGTCCAGTTCCCAGAGGGCTTTTGTGTGGTGGAGAAACGCGATGCTGCATAAAGTTATGCCTCCCCCCCCTCTCCTCTTCCTCCCCCGACTCTCCCCCACCCCCTGGCTCACCTGAGCGGCGCCAGCCCCGGTGTAACTGCAGCCTCAGGTATGCTGCCTGCCTGCCTGCCTGCCTGCCTGCCTGCTGACGTCGCAGCAGCTTCCCAGGACCTTCACCTGAGAGCCTGGGAGGAGACGGCGGCGTCCCGGCAGCCAGACGACGTTAATTATCGTCCATAAATCAGCCGCTGAAAAACGAACCGCCGGCCTCCAGGTGTGTCTCTGCGGAGCCCAGACGACTCCGTTCGCTGGCGTCCTGTAGCCATTTGTTTTTGTTGTCGCGTTGTTTCTTTCTTGGTGTAGTTTGACTCGCCGTCACACGCTTGTGTTTGTGTGCCCGATGCGCCGACGGTATTTTTAAACTTTCGGCATCTTTTGTGCCGCCCGCAGCAAAATTAAATTTCCCTCTCTGGGCGACCGCAAAGCTCTGAACCCAATTGAAAGGAAACTGGGATTTGTTATTTAAAGCCAAATGGCGTCAGACGCACAAACTGTCGTATGTATGGGGCCAAAAAGAAAAGAAAAGTTGCAGACACACAGCTTGACTTTCACACAACTTTTCACACAGAAGCTCCTCGGTGAAACTTGCGAGTCCTGAGATTTTGGGTGACATTATATCTAAATGTTTAAAGAAAAGAAATATCCAGCTGCTCATGAACTCATTAACAGAGATAATCTGCAAAATCTAATTTGAATATTTTGTAGATTTAGACACATTTAATTTATCCAACAATTCCACAAATTACAGACTGGACGACAAACAAATGCATTTAGACATTAAACTGCAGTTGCTTGGCGGTGGGGCGGGGGCATTTTCAGAGTTGAAAAAAAAATGTTCACAAAAAAAATCCTAAAAATAAGTTATGTTAACTTTTTTTTTTTTCCAAATTGCATTAAATACTCCACTTCCTGCCCCCCACCCCGGCCAGTGTCCGGGCCTCGTCACATCTGCGATGATTAGACTGAATCCTGTGAAAATAGAAGAAGCTCGCTGCTGAGGTTTTGTTCCATCTGTCAACATGCGACAGCCAGTCAGTCGTTTCCATTGTTGCTGTGGTTTTGTGGTGGCGAGTACGCACTCATTTACCCAAAATACATCTGAAAGCTGCGGCTGCCGCTTCACTGCGCGGTCAGGCCACACGGGGAACCATGTGCTATTGATTCTAAATAGACAGAAAAAAAAAAAAAAAAAAAAAAATTGCCCCTGCACAACTCGTGTGTGCATGTGCATTTTGCAGAGTGGATTCGGGTTTGGGCCGTCAAACTGTCCAGCAAATATTTTTAAACTCTTGCATCACAGGTTGAGTGTCTGACCGCAGTTTGAGAAAACCAGACAGGTTTAAAAATACAAGGAAGCAGATGCTTTACAGTAACCCTGTCCCCACACGCACACACACACACACACACACACACACACACACACACACAGTTCCAGTCAGTGTGATTTCTTGAATTTACTTCATTCCGAAAAATAAAATGGCTGGGAAAACGACATAGAAAATCAGTCAAATGTAATGAAGAATGTTTGACTCTTTGCAGAATCAGGATCGGAACTCAGGTTTGTGCAAGTCAGTGTCAAGCGAGGTCAACACACAATGAACGAATATCTAAAGAAATGCGCTGACTTTGACTCTGAAAACACATTATGTTCCTGAAAAGGCCCGTTGTGTTGACAAAGCAAAGGACTTTGTCTTAAAAATTCAAATACGATTGAATTTGTTGACATTTGTTTGTTCTATATATCAACAGTAAATTGATCTTAATCCTGTAGAGTCCCTGGCTGCCGTAAAGCAATTAATTCCTTCCTGCGCGTTTGTGTGCGGCTTTCAGTCTTTTGACTGCTTTCGCTTTCCGTACACAGATCCGCTCACTGACTGAACTGCAGCAGCAGCTTCATAGCTCACAGCAACAGCAACATGTCAGACAAGAAGCAGACCGTGGACCTCGGCTTGCTGGAGGAGGACGATGAGTTCGAGGAGTTCCCGGCCGAGGGTAAGTAATCAACTTAAAAAGTGATTCTTTTGTCTGGTGCTTCATCTGTCGTCGGAAGAAACGCGGGGATTTTTGCCTCTACTGGGCCCCGCTGCGGTGACTCAGCTAGCCGAGCAGCGTTAGCGTTAGCAATAGCATTTTCATTGATTCGCTCAACCGGTATGAGTTTAAAAATATAAAAACCAAATATCAGCTCTAGCGTCATAGTTTCTCATCTTTGTATATCTGACATAATTTCCACGCAATGTCACTGCTACTCCTCCTTTCACTTTGTTTTGGCCTCCAGCCGGTTAGCATGCTAACCTAGCCTTGTGATAGCGTTCCTCCTGGTCCTGTGCTAGCTGTTGTTAGCCGATGTTCAGCGACACGGTCTTGTTTGTTAGTTTGTTTGAAGTGATTGTTTCCCCCCCTTATTTTATGAATCACATTCCTATTTATGTTTTACTCCTCCGGGACTCTACTTGCAGACTGGACGGGGCTGGATGAGGATGAAGACACTCATGTTTGGGAAGATAATTGGGACGATGACAACGTAGAGGACGACTTCTCCAATCAGCTGAGGTGAGTTCAGAGCCAACTGTTTCCCTGGACAAACAAGAGCGTCTCTGACTGAGGTGTCGTTATGCTCAGTGAGGACGACCTTTACTATTTTAGCGGCTTGTTTACATGAAGTCTGCGGAGATACACAAACACGCAGCTAACAACAACATTCATAAACACTCGCGCATGGAAGTAAATGAGTGAGAATAAAGTATTGTGACTGTCACAGACGGCTGGGTGATGCATCAAAAAATTAACTTCAGAGTTTCAGTCCCGTTCTGTGACACTGTTTATAACAGGCGATTTATTTGTTGTATTCATGCGTTTTCATTTTTTATTATCATCCAATATCACAATTGAATTCTTAACTCTGTTGGAATCATATCTACATAGCAGTTTTGGCGGCCGAACTGTTAAGTTGTTTCGTAGAAATTTCATTACTTCTAAACATCATCAGATTATGCAATTTTTTACACAGCTGCACTCCACCTGCTGCCTCCTGGTGCTTTTCACAATCAATACCCAAGGGTTCTTACCTGTAGTCACCTATGTTCTCTCTCTCTCTCTCTCTCTCTCTCTCTCGCTCGCTCGCTCGCTGTCACCCCCACACACACACACACACACTCCCAGGGCCGAGCTGGAGAAACACGGCTACAAGATGGAGACGTCCTAACGGCTGTTTGCTTTCACTGGATATGGACTTTTATATTTTGAATACGACCATTTGAGGACGACGTTGACTGGCTCGCCACCTCTTCTTCTTCCTCCTCTTCTTCTTTTCTTTTTTGTAAAAAAAAAAAACAACAGATGGAATTAAAGTGTTTGGAGATTGAAAAAAAGAGGCCCTGTTTAAGTGTTTTCACAGTTTGTAGTTCAGCTGATATATATATATATATATATATATTATATATTTATATATTAAGGGTGTCAAAGTTAACGCGTTAACTCAACGTCGCTTTATCGCCGTCAATTTTTGCGCTATTAACGCACACGGTGCTTTTTGAACCTTTGGCCGCTCCGTAGGTTGTGGAAACGGGAAATGAATTGACTCACAGCACACAGTCACACGCTTGCAGCCGGCTTGTAAACACAACAAAAAAAAGAAAAAGACACTGAGCGTAGATGAGCACTAGGAAGGACTAACATGGATAAGGCGTCAGTTGTAAATGGAAAGTTCCACTTCAGAACCCTGCCAGATGGCAGTCTTGAGAGGACGAAAGTGATATGCATTTACTGTAACGAGCGCTTCCATTCGGCGCCCATGTTAATCAATGTGGTGGTTCACACTCGACGCGAACAAGCGCGCGGCTCGCGCCATGCAGTTGTCGTTTCGGCGTCTGCGCTATTTTGTGCGCGAGCCCCTCGTCAACAGGAAGTCGCTCAAAAAAGCGAGAAAATACGGTGAATTTTCAAAATAAAAACCGAATGACAAATTCGATCATATTTTTGTATGTTATATTTGTCAGTACATTGTATCAGAGTGCAAGAGAGATTAAACAAATACACACACACACACACAGGAAGACTTGATCAAAATACGTCTGTTTGATCCTAGAGATCCTTTTTTGTGCATGTTTCTATTTGCACACACGCACAAATTTTTTTTTTTACCCTGTGCATCTTTTGTTTTGTTAGTAGTACTTGTCATTGCTCCAACACGAATAAACATGCTGCATTTGCAGAAAGCAAGTATTTGCCTCCTCCCATGTTTATGATTATTAAAAAAATGGAAAAATATCAGTTTACGGTAGATTTAGAGCAGATAAAAAAATATGCGATTAATTTGTAATCGCAAATTAACTATGGAAAACCATGCGATTAATCGGATTAATTTTTTTCATCGACTGACAGCTCTAATATATATATATATATATATATATATATACATACACACACACACACACACAATGTATGCATTTTAAATTACAGTCTTCAGTTGAGGTGGTTTGGAGGCACTGGAGCTGAAGCTGTCGGTTGAAAACCTTTTCCCGCCTGGAGAAGGCGGATTAATTTTTATCCTTTGACACATCACATTTCTTTTTTTTTTATTTTATTTTATTTTAGATGACATGAATTTTGAGTGTTACTCGAGTTCAGAAGCGCTCGGCTTCAGACTCACTTATTTAGCGGAGCCATGTGCATCTGGCGGCCCTGCTCTTTATGTAAAGGTCTGTTTATTGGAAGTGTCAGTGTGATGAGAGGAGATGGAGATGCAAACAAGTGTGTGTGTGTGTGTGTGTGTGTGTGTGTGTGTGCACGCCAGCGAGCAGCAGCAGCAGCTCCGGTGCCGTCTAACAGCCCCGCAGCGCCGGGCTCCAGTTCCTGAAGGAGAGATTATCCACTGGCGTGTTTGCTGCAGGCGGTGGGGGGGTCTCAGCAGGGGTCCTGGCCCGCCCTGCCTGGGCCTGCCCCCCCACACTCCTCCCCACCGCCTGCCGGGCCCATCTCTTCCGCTCTGCACAGTGGGGGGAGGCGGTGAGGGAGGCGGAGGCGCCTCCTCCTCCTCCCCCCCCCCCCCCCCCCGTTCTGATCCAGAGGCCAATTTGTCCTGGCCGATGCGACCCCCCCGACAAAGTGATTTCTGGCGGCGTGCTGCTGCCGCTCGCCTTCCCAGGGTCCTAATGAGTTGAAATGGATGCCAGTAAAAGGCAGCGTTTTCCTCGTGGAACAGGTCTGCTGACGCTGCCTTCACTGTCCCTACGCTGGCTTTCAGAATCCACACACATCAGATTATTATTATTATTATTATTGTTATGATTATTAGGGATGCACGATACCAATACCAGTATCGGGTAACGGTCCGGTACTGATACTGGGGTTGAGTACATGCCGATAGCACGACACCGATGCTAGTTGTATTTGCACGTTTATGACAATTTTGTTACATTTGTGTTTGTCCTGCAGTGAAACTTGCGACAGTCACCCTGTTCCAGAACAGACGTGGGCAAACTACGGCCCGGGGGGGCCATATGCGGCCCGTTAAGCCTTTTAATCAGGCAGGCCAAACTTGAAGAAATTCTATTCAGTAGTAAGCAAGTCAAAAAGTAATGTTTTCAGAGTCATTTCAATAAAGAGCTCCATACCGTGGGGCTTCAAAGACACAGTTATAACTTTGCTTTTGTTCATTTTCAGTTGACGTTAAAGCACACGGTTTCTACACATCCCATAATATTTTTTTCCCCCCTCCTATGTGTTGGGCCACCAAAACACTCCATCCACTTGCTCCTGCTCCAGACATTTAGAACCCATTGTGGCTCCACCAGTCCCAGCCCTGGTATAACAGCATACACCAGGACATAATTACATCATGTAGTACAATATTTATGTTTATATTCAGGACTGACAAAAACTCATCAGCTTCCAATTTCAGTCTCAACCCTCGTCTGACGTCGATCATGAGAGAATCGCTGAGTGACGGCCTCGCTGTCATTTTGTTTGTGCCGCCAGCGTGTGATTGGTCCCCGCCGCCACACCAGCCCCCCCTCCCCCCGCCCCCACCAACTTCCCAGCCCACCCTACCACCGCCGCCGCCTTTGTGATGCTGATGCTCCCCATCGACAGGCTGGAGAGGCTCTAGTGACCTGAACAACAACAACAACAACCTCCTGGACGCTGCTGATCAAAGAGCAGTTTGAATCTTCTGTGCTAGCTAGCTTCTGTGCTAAATTCTGAATGGTCACGACGACGCCACCGCCACCCAAAGAGGTATTTAAATGTCTATTAAAAAAAAAAAAAAAAAAAACATTTTTTTTTTAAATTTACGAAGCAGAAAACCTCTCGACATGCAGCACCAGAGCAGCCAGTGGAGCTGTACTGTGGACATTTCTTTTTTTTAGCAGCGTTAAGTCCTGCATGCTCACGACGTCCTAGATCACTGGGCGGGAAACTGGGACCCCCTCCTCCCGCAAAAAAGGGTTTATAAATGTCCTGATTTTGACGGAAAAAGGCATTTTTCTTCGTTTCAAAAGCAGCTGGTCCCGAGAGAGGCTCTCGACGTGCAGCACGAGAGCAGCCAGCAGAGCGGCATCGAGGACAATTTCATAACACTCGTGTTTGAGGAGGAGGAGATGGAGATGGAGATGGTGGAGGTAGAGGTAGAGGTGGAGGTGGTGGAGGGAGGGGGAGGCGGTCAGAGGTGTGTGTGGCGGGGGGGTGCAGGCCCATTGTTCTCGCAGCCCCCCCATCCAACCGAGTGGAACCCCCGCTGTTCCTGCTCCGAGGCTTCGCTCTCGCCTCCTCCCAGGTGATATTTTTGACTCCCCGAGGCCGCGGTGACCGTGGAGTCCGTCCCTCCATCCCTCCGTCCATCCCTCCATCCCTCCATCCGTCTCCTCCGTCTCCCGCTCCTCTCTCACAGCTCCAGTCCACCGCTGAGCCGCTGCCGCTGCCGCCGTCGCAGCTGCTACCATAATAGCCCTAATTGCACGCTTCTTTTGTCAGGGGGCTGAAATTAGCAGCGGGGCTACAATGCTACTACTGAAACCCCCCGGGAAAAAAAAATCAGAGTTGAGAGAGTTTTTTATAAAAAAAAAAAAAAAAAAATCTTTTTCCTTTTTCTTTTTTTAATGGGAGGGGTAAATAAGGGTTGTGGGGTCTTGGTTGGGGGTGTGGGGGGGAGGGAGGGGGGAGTTCAGCAGCACGGCGGCCAGAATAGCCCACACCTGCGCACTATAGCGCCCCCGCTAAAGTAAACACAGATAATAAGGCATAATTACTTTAGAAAATAATAACGAGGAGCAACCCCTTCAGACCTCCTCGCCACAAAGGCCCGCCTGTTTATTGTGAAGTGGCCCTGAAATAGGGATGCCAGCCAAGGGCGACTTCTACCTCTGCTCTGTCAGGGAAAGAAACCCCAAAGAATCTTGGCCTTTCTGTGGGAAGTATAACAGTAAGATGTTAAAAGATTAGCCAAAGTTTCTTGAGGGCAAAAGACAAGCGGGTGAAGTTTCCTGGGAGGACGATGTGAAGATAGATTTAAAAATTATATATATATATGTGTGTGTGTGTGTGTGTGTGTGTGTACATATGTACATATATAGATACGTATACAGTATATATGTACTGTATATATATGCATGTCAGAATGATAATACAAAGAACAAAGCCACCAGAGAGTAATGTTGGAGCTAGTCTATATAGTTAGCATATCTTGGAGTTAGCATATGTAGCATTAACGTGTCATTTCCCTATCTATCTGCTGTAGTTTTTTTTTCTGTTGCAGTTGTGATCTGCAGGTTCTCTCTGTTATAAAATCCAAAAAAAAAGTGTATTATAAATAAATCATGCTAAAGAAATCCAGATACTCCCAGGCCCCGACCGTTCACAGCCTTCCGTCTTTTTACAGAAACAACTTCCTGGCAGCTCCGCCGCATCGAGGAGCGATCCAATGCAGACTGAGCGAGGACATTGTTCTGTTTTCTGTTGTCAAGTCGTGGACTGCGTGACACCGACGAGCCGCGAGCTTCGTCTCACAAACTGATCCAGTGAAAACAAAGTGCGCGGTGCGTCTGTGTCTACGAGCCGGGAAAATCTCCAAATACCGCACAACCCACCGGGAGAGCCAAACCTGCTCCGACAGAAATTCCAAATTATCATGGAAGGGCTCGCAAAGTTCCGATGGACGGCTTTAATTCTGACAAGTGCGTGTGAAACAAAAATATTTTTGCTCCGGCTGAAAAAACACCTCTGGGTTTTATCACGATTGTCCAACCTTAATTTGGGAAACTCGGGATAAACGACACTGGATGGTCGGGGCAGGATCACGGATCAACGGCGTCACTCAGGCCTGCAGGGATTTGAAGCGGCCGGGTGTGTTTCAGTTTAGAGGGCTGTGAAAACACGAGACTCGGGCCGTGATGTCAGGAGGAATTAGGTCGGCCGCCGGTTCAGCGCGATGTGATCCGCTGTGTGAAAATCTCTAACGAGACTTTACTG
The DNA here is from genome assembly GCF_046127955.1 of Nelusetta ayraudi. Classification (NCBI taxonomy): domain Eukaryota; kingdom Metazoa; phylum Chordata; class Actinopteri; order Tetraodontiformes; family Monacanthidae; genus Nelusetta; species Nelusetta ayraudi. The sequence continues at coordinate 985,353 of NW_027466129.1, read as the reverse complement.
CGAGAGTTTGGAACAATAATCATAATAATGATAGCTTGCCCCCCCCCCCAATCGACGCCTCAAAACACCACAGAATAGCAAAAGTTTCCATGATTGTTGTTGGATTAGAGCCCGCAGGAATAAAACCTGGTCCGGCCTAAACTAGTAGTTTAGCTTAGCATAGCCTAGCATAGCGTAGTGGTGCAACGACTGCTGAAATTATTATTTTTTTACGAACTTCAAGTCATATCTGATAAAAATGGGGCAAATAAATTTGTTCTTTAGGGTTAATTTAGAATATTTTGAATAAATCAACCCAAGTAAAACGTTGTCGTCCAGCTGCGATCAGACTGACCAGCTGCAGAGTCCACGCTGACACTGAATTTCTGTTTCCCTGTTACCCTGGCTGTTGATCTCCACACTCTTCCTCTGCCCCCCCCCCCCCCCCCCCGCCCCCCCACCCAGAGGACGCTGATTTTTCTGTTGTCACTCTGGCAAGCCCAAAAAAACAAAACCTAGAAAAAGACTTCAGCCTGGAGCCTCTCAAGATGGATCTGCATGAATTCAGTCTTTATATTCGAGGTTTTCTCTGGTTTTCTTTCAGCTGCAGTTTCTGCATAAAAGCATTGTTTCCTGCACGTCCGTAAAGCCGTCAGTCATCATCACTGAAAAAAAGTTTCCCGTGCTGCGGCTCTTTTTCACGGATTTTATTTTTGCATCACTCCGGCTCTTTATCAGCTCAGAAATAATCACCGGTGTCATGAGGAGTCCGTCTCGTGTCTTTATTAAGCCTTAATGTGCATAAAGGGGCCAAATGGCGCCTGAGAAACGCGGTGGCCTTGAGTTAAAACCTGTGGCAGTGACTCCCCCCCGCCCCCTGCTGTGTTCCCATCCGACACGCTGGCACCCTAACCTGCCAATTAGACACTTTACAGTTTTAATTTCAGATCCCCGCCTTTTGCTTTTCCACCTGTCCGGCAGCACTTAAAAGCACTGGACGGTGAAGCAAAGACAAATTAACCGCCGGGTTGAGGAGATAGCAGCCGGAGGCTTTCTTCACGCCACAGCAACAGGGTTGTTTTCATCTCCGTCGAATTATCTCACCACCACCACCCCCCCCCACTCCACACCGATAGTTAGTAATTAATCAATCATCCTTCCTGCTCACTGGCTGCCGAGACACTTCAGAATAAAATGCCTTTAAAATCACTGGGAAGATCAAACCTGAGCCGCGTTGATGAGCTGGCGAGAGAATCAGTTTACGGACAGGATGCGGAGCCGGAGCGGCAGTCTCAGAAGAAGATGAACCCTGTGGGGTCCGAAATCCTGCAAATCCACCTTGAAAAGCACCGATCCAAAGCACTTGTAGCACCAGACAGCTGTTTTAGTTTGTTTTTTTGTTTTTTTCAGAAAAAAACAAAAACTGATTCCCACTTTGAAAGGTTTAAGCTGAACTGAAGTTTTCAGGTCAGTAACTCATTAATGTGCATTCTTATTATTGCAGCTCCATTTTTAAAAGCTCCCCACCTTTGAGGAGAATGTTGTTTTTTTTTTGGCTTACTCCACCCCCTTCTCAATACCTTTCTTTGCCCAGATCTTCTCAGGATGGACGCGTGAAATCAACCCAATAGATTTTGGGAAATTCTCCATCTGGCATCTGGCGTGTCCACGTTCCCCGTGAAGATGAAGCGGTCGTGGGACAGAGCGTTCCGTCCCTTCTTTCTCATGGACGACCATCACCGCACTGAATATCTGACAAAACAAGAGCAGATGTTTGATGACACACAGCTCCATAAAATAGGACATGACTTTCTCTGTGTGTTGCTGTCAGTGCAACACACACACACACACACGGTCTGGCAGCACTGGGTGGGAGGCCTCAGTCAACTGGTTCCAGTCCCAACGAGGAAACAATTAATCATGTGTGAGCGGCTGTCTGAGTGTCTGCTCTCTGGACAACAACAACACTCAGCCATTTATCTCCCCTCTAGGCGGGGCGGACCGACGGACGGGCGGCCAGCGCACCACACAGGCATGCACTCACTCACACACACACACACACACACACACACACACACACACACACACACACACACACACACACACACACACTCTCTCTGAAACGCACAAGAATGCATTCATCGCGCAGGGAAAGAAACACATTAATGCAGAAACATGGACACGTTTTGTGCAGCAGATGGGAAGGATCTGCACACACACACACACACAGGTGTTGGGCGTTTTGTCGTGCCAATCAGAACGTCAGCCCGCTAAAATCATGCTGACGTTCTGAAGAGTGAGGTGTCTTTTGGCTAAAAGCTAATCTGGGGATTAAGGTTTGGCAGCTACGATGACTTTACTGATGGGTTTTTAGCCTCTTTTCAACCCCAGAACATCTTAGAAGAAGCAGGGAACTTTTCTTTTTCTTCTTTTTCTTGCCTTTCTCTGAGACGCTATTAGTTTGTTTGTGTTTAAGGAGTTCATCTCTTCCTTGGATGTGGCAGATCAGGCAGGTCAGCCATGAGCTAAAGCAGGCAGGAGTTAGCAAAGTGAAATAGGAAATGTGTCGTTTTCTATCTTCCCTAGCTGCTGCTGCTGCTGCTGCTGCTGCTGCTGCTGCTGCTGCTGCACCGTCGGCCTCAGACAAGGCCCGGCCTTGTTAGCCACCGCGGTCCATCCAGAAAAAGTCAACAGTAGTTTCAGACTCAGAATGTGCACCTCCACTGCAGAGTTTAGCGTTCAAGAAGCTCAACCCTGGTGTTGCATCGTGCAGAGAGAAGAAGACGAAGAAGACGAAGAAGAAGAAGAAAGCGAGGGAGGCTGAAGCCGGAGGTGCAGCAGCTAAACAAAGAGGCCGGTGTGTGTTTCAGGACGGGGCCGTCTGGACGCTGTCAGGGGTGGCGGCCCGATTGCCGGTGACACAGGTTACCTCCGAGGTCCCTGGTGGAAAACACTTCTCCGCAGTGTGTCTGTGGGGACGGTGCTTTGAAGACCCCCAAACCCCCCAAGCACATCTGCAGTCCCCTGTTCTCCTGCAGCCAGTGTGTGTGTGTGTGTGTGTGTGTGTGTGTGTGTTGTTATTGCAGTGCTCCCCGCCTCTTGCCTGGTGGATATTGGGTTACACGCTGCAGGTGGACCGCCGGCCAGAGTTAGTTTGCAAATGACAATCAAGTGAAAACAGCCCCAGACTGACCGCGACGTGCATGTTTGTAAACTGTGAGTCTGGCAAATTTTTTAAAAAAAAAGAAAGAAAGAAGAAGAAAAAAACCCTCCCATTCTCTTCCTGGACACTAGAGGAGCCACCCGACAGGTCGTGCCAATAATGAGGATGAAAAAAAAAAAAGCATATTTAGCCCTCTGTTTACAGCCTCCGGTCAAAATCGACAGCATTTCAGAGGGAGGGGAGCAAACGGCTGGCTTGGGGGGGGGGGACCCTTTGTGATGTCATGAAGGACATAAATTGTCCTAAGACAACATTGGTAATCCATCCGTCAGGTTCCTGTAAAGTTGAATAAATAGCAGGTTGTGTGTTAGTTCACCCATTAACACACATTACTGAGACTCCAGTCCACGTCGGTCCTGAGAGTGTCCAGTTCAGCTCGAAGTTCATTTAGTGCAACAAGCAGCAGAGTGACAATAAAAATAATAAAAATAATAAAAATTATTTATATGTATATATATTCATATATATATATATATATGTGTGTGTGTGTGTGTGTGTGTGTGTGTGTGTAAATAAAAAATATGTTTTTTGCCCCCAAAACATCCACTGTGTTTTTTTTTTTTTTAATTTGCCACCCTACAACTTCCTGCTTTCAGTCAGTCAGTCAGTCGGTCGGTGCAGGCGGCCAGCAGCTGGACAGGAAGTGGGACAGGAAGGGACCCGGAGATCTGCCCTGATCGGTGCGTCTGGCACGGCGGACGGTGCAGGAATCTAAATGATCACCACTCCTCTCCCCGCCTCCTGCGCACCGCTGCAGGGAGCATCTGGGTTCGTTTATTTCAGCCTGAAGGCCCCGCTGCCCTCTCAGCTCGCAGAGGTCTGAGCCGGTCTTTGGTGTGGCCCCCCCACATGTAGCTAGAGAGGAGTCCACCAGGGCCACCCAGACCCGTGCCCTCAGTGTACAGAGCCAGAAGTCTTTCATTGGGGGGTCCAGGGTGAGACCATCAGTCACAGAGGAATAATAAAGCAATACGTAGATATCTGAAATATCTACATGACCGGTTCCAATATTCCAACTAAATACTCTAGTTGCTTAGATTTATTAAATGTTTTCCATGAATTACAGCAGCGTTTCTCAACTGGTGGGTCCCGGAACTGTTTTGATTGGGTCACAACTTTGTGGGCAGTTTCCCTTTTTTTTTTTTTATAAAGGGATTTTAACATATGTATATAAATACAGAGAAAATGTTGGGCATTTATTTTGCAGGGCACATAATTCAATTCAATTATTTCAATAATTTATGATAGAAAACGGGCTGGTGTTTTTTATTTTTTGGAATACATTTGGGTCGCGACTTTATGAGAAGGAAAAATGTGTGTATCCTGAGACTCCACCCGTTGAGAACCATCGAATTAGTGGACGAGACAATCCTCTGAGAGTTAAGACGTTAAGGATATCAGCTTGTTGCTACTGTCCTGGGGTCAGGTTTACATAAAGTTTCTTCTTGGAGCGTTTGCTGTTGTTTCCCTCCCAAGAACAAAATCCAGGTCAATCAACGAGTCAGAAATAGTATGCATATTTATTTATGGAAAAAAAGAAGAAGATATTATACATTGATCCAAAACAAAAAGATCACTTGAGAAGTGTGAAAGTCTTATGGGAGGGTTGGGGGCCAGCACCGCTGGCTACCATAGCTCCGCCCCTGCGTCCCCTGCCCAGCAAGACTTCCAACGCCCCCGCACCTCCCCAAACGCCACGGAGGTGGCGCTCAGTGTGCTCACGGCTTCAATCAAATAAACAGAGTCACCTGTCAGGGTCCTTGGACTGCAGGTGAACGGAGGGCGGGGGGCGGGGGGAGGGGGGGGCATTCTCAGGTGTGAGACGTCACCCCACGTCAGGCCGGGCCATCAGGCATCGCCGCTGAGCCGAGGCAGAGCCGCGGAAGCCCAACGAGGTCTGGCTGCCGATCCGGTCCCCCCTCCCCCTCCCACACACACACACACACACACCCCTCACCCCCTCCGGGGCCATTACTGGGCAAACACACAAAGGCCACTTGTCGCTTGGCCCATTACGGATGTATGGTTGTTTACCAGAGCGCCACTTTAACGTAGCGGCACGTCGCGTCCGGCGACCAGCGATTGTGTTTGACAGGCGACTGATTGGAGGAATGAAAGTAGATCATAATAAAAAAAAGAAAAGGTGTGTGTGTGTGTGTGTGTGTGTGTGTGTGTGTGTGTGTGTGTGTGTGTGTAGGGTGGGTGGGGTGGGGGAGTGGGGTTGTCGTATTTTCAGACAGAAAGTGGAGGCGACGCAAACAGAGAGAGCTGTTATTTCACTAATTCGCTCTCAGAAGAAAAGGGGAATAACAGATTTGGCGTATTAGCAGCATTTTTATTATTATGGTGGGTGGGGGGGGGTGTTGGCGGAGGCGGGTGGAGGGGGGGTGTTATAGAAAAGATGTAAATGTATTGAAAAGACTTATTTTTTTGTCTCTGGCATGGATTACACTTCCTCTCTGCTCTTTGTCTTCTGTCCTCTTATAGGGAACAGACGTGCTGGTGTCATCGGGCCGCTCGTTGGGTGTTCCGACCGCTGCAGCGGCAGTGAGCCTCCGACTTTCACACAAGACCTCCTTAATTACGGCGGCTGCTTTTAATCGGGATGGCGGGCGGCAGGTTTTTTCGGAGCCATGCGTGGCAACTCGTCCTCTCCCCCGGCGGGCCTCAGACTCTCTCCCTCGACTCCCTCGACACTCTGCGTCAAGGACGTGTGATTAAGAACATCGGCTGAAAATGTGCAAGAAAATGTGCAGAAGAACAAATGTGGCTTTTTGTTCGGGCAGGGCCACCCATCCAGGGAAGCGTCTGGTTTGTGGAATATGAACGAGACCCCCACCCCAAACCCCTCCACCCCAACTCCGACCAAAGAAATTTGATCCCAGCTTTTAATTCTTTTGTTTTTCACACATTGTCAGTGTCAGTAACAGTTTCACATGACTGTTATTCATTATGTACATGGAATTTAAGCTGCATTTTGAGTTTTCACAGATACTCATAGTGAAGCTCCCATCTGTAGCATTTTTATTTTACAGTTTTTTATTCATCCATCCATCCATCCATCCATCCATCCATCCATCCATCCTACACTCAAGGTTGCAGGTAAAAAAAAAAAATTTTTTTTAATTCAAAGTCCTTTTGAGGAGAAAGAGAGGCGGAGCTCCAGCTTTTGCTCCAGCTTTTTTTGAACAGGATTTGCTGCCAGCATGGAAACCGTTTGAACAGTGTAAACGTGGACGCTGGGTCAGTCTGATCACTGCAGTTGGACAATATTTCCTCAGTAGAAGAAGAAGAAGAACCGATGGACACAGTGTAGTTAGACTCACCATCACACCATCGCTGAAGCTGATTAGACTGATATAATTCCACGAGAGTGTCGGGTTGTTTTATCATTATTTTAAAGCAGGAACAAACTAAACTAAACTACCAATAATTGGACCCCGTCTTTACAAAAGTCAAATATTTGAGTTTTGGCAGAAAGCAACAGATTCAAAATTGACAATATTGATTAAATTAAAAAAAAAAAACTACAAATTAATAAAAACCAACTATATTTAATTATTTATAAATGGAAAAAAAACTTTATTTCTCCCTCTCATACATTACAGCCATCGCGTATGACTGGTGTGGACTGTAAAGTGGTATTTCTTTTTAGTTCCAAAATAAATAAATAAATAAATACTTTTTTTTTTTTTTTTTTTAAAGAAAAAAAAGAAAAGAAAACAGGACAAAGCTGTCACAAAAAGCAGCCACCGCTTTTCCAGGTCAGAAATGTCTTACAAATTTGAATCTCATTACCATGTCATGAATACATCTTTGGGAAGCCATTAGGCATTTCCTGCCTAAAAACTACCATCCGACGATTCGCAATTCAGCCGGCGAGAGAGAGAAAAGACAGAACGGGCGAGCGGACGAGCGGGCGAGCGAGCAAGCGAGCGAACAAACTGGTGAGTGAGCGAGTGAGAATAACGGCCCCGACGAGGACATTTACTGTAAAGCTGTTTTAGCTCGTTGGGTCCACTTAAGAGGAAGTGGCGAAAAAAGAAGGAAAAAAAAAAAAAGAGGACGACGACGAGGATGTGACTGACTGACAGATGATAGTAATAAAAGTAAGAACAAGCCGGCCATTTAAGTGCGGTAGGGCCACTTGAGAAGGGATTATTAAGCTGTCAGCGTTTCCCAAGTGAGACGCAACTTTCCCCCCCCCCTCCCCCTCCACCACCGCCGCCACTGCCGCCAAAAACACATCCCCATGTCTCTGCTACTTTTATTAGAAAGTCTTTGACCCTTTTGACCCCTGGGAGTTGGGGAGTGATGGAGGGGGCCGCTACAGGCTGTTAATAGGGGACCGGCCGGTCAGTGGGGGCGACCTCGACTGACCTCTTAAATCGTTTGTTTAGGGCTCGGCTGCTGTTTTTGGAAACGGCATGTTTGGTTTTTGGGGAGTTAAAAATAGCAGGAGGCGGGACGAGACAGGCGTCCGTCCGGCCGTCTGTCCGGCCGCTCATCACTCACCCTTGTCAGGACGCGTGGGGGCCCCTGGAAAGGGACCCTGGGGGTGATGGGAGACCCCTGCACCCGCCGGAGCTCAAAGGTCGCGAGCTTTGTCATTATTAGCCACTTAGCTCGTGGCGCTTTGACGGACGCTTCCTTGGCTTTCAGGGTTTCTGCTTCGTTTTCCCTCCTTGTAAAAAGAGTTTTGAGTCTCAAGTCAGTTTTCACCAAATTTCGCAGGCTCGCGGATGACACACGAGCAAAGCCGACGATCGGCACTGCCGTCGGTAAATGCCACGAGGAAGTGAGTTTGTTTTGTTGTCTGTTGTTCTTTTTGCCTTTTTTTTTTCTCGACAGGAGATGAAAACGTCACAGGGATCAAATCATTAACGCCGCCATCGTCTGTGTCGTCTTACGACACCAGAAAACACAGGTGTGGAGAATTGCGTCGCCCCTGTAAAATATTACTTACGGACGTTTTTCCAATATGCAATGGACTCACCGCTGTCAATATTTGGAGGGAGGGAGGAGGCAGTGGTGTTTGGTGGAGGTGGGAGGAGTGGGGGGGGGGGGGGGTGCAAGGTATGGTCTCCCCGGCGAAGGCCATTTTGCGAGGAGCAGAGAGCCTGCTGGGAAAAATACAGTGGCTCATGGCGGGTCTCCGGGAAGCTGAAAAGCCACCGGCAAAAAGCTATGAATTATTTTTGAGCGCAAAATACATTTTCTTTGAAGACTGTCGGGCCATTAGAGCCCTTTTGCTCCCTTTTAAATTGTTTTTATGCTGCGGGTAATGTTAACCTTTGCTTTTGTAGTCATGGAATTCTCCTCGCACCTTTTCTCTCCCCTCCTTGGCACAAAAGCAAAGCACTGGGAAGAAAAAAAAAAATTTGAAAAAAAATAAAATAAAATAAATAAAGCACAGGAACCACTTACTCTGAGGGAAGACTGCCGCGTGAGACCAAGGAACTGTGGGTGTTTTTATCAAGCCACCGCGGCTATTTCCATGATATCATATGTCGCACACAATAAAAGCTCAGGCTCGAAATTACAGCGTTAGAAAGAAGAAAAAAAAAATAACTTGCAAGAAGCCTCCAAAAAAAGTCTCAATTAAGTCGCACTGTTAGTACTGAACGGGTCCAGTGGCTGGGCAGCCTCACGTTGTCCATCATGCAGCAGCAAAGGCAGACAGAGAGATTATAAGAGATATGGGGCCAGATCCACAAGGTGGTATTGACCGGCTTTTGTGCCAGAAAATCCGTGCAGATAGCACAAAAAAGCAGTGCGTCTTATCCACACAGCGGACGCAAAGGTGAAGTAGCGGCGGAAAATGTGCCGAGGCGCAAGTAGCAGCAGACTTATTTAAATATGCTGTATTTAAATGGGTCGTTTCACGCAAAATGTCACCCCCATCTATGCGCCTGATCCACGGAATCCACAGAGGAGTTTGCACTCCACACGTAATTTGACGGACGTAATCAGTGCCGAGCAAAACCAGGCGCAGTTTCCGTCTGTCAAAGTGTTTCTGACGTCAGAGCGACACTCTCCCCTCTGGTGATGAGGTGTGCGTGTACAAAATATGTTACACTCATACCTTATCATATCCATCCATTCATTTTCAATACCTGCTTCTTCCTGAGCTCAGGGTCACAGGGTCACAGGGGTCTGCTGGAGCCTATCCCAGCTGCCATAGGGCAAAGGCAGTGTGACACCCTGGACATGTGGTCAGTTCATCGCAGGGCCACATACTGTCGCGACAAACAACCACTCGCACTCATCTACACAGCCTACAGACAATTTAGAGTTTCCAATTCACCTCAAAAGCATGTTTTTGGACTGTGGGAGGAAGCCGGAGAGAACCTAAATATTGATACGTTACAAGTTCACTTACAGTGGAAACCTGCTCTTCCTTGATCAGATCAGCCACTACACAGCTACAAAATTGCACATCATTAGCGCAGAAATCTTTGTGGATACGACGCAAAGGTGGCAGAGATTGTGGCCACAAAGTCGCCGCAAAACGCTCCGCAATTTACCGCTAGGCTCCATTCTTACTCTTTTTTAAATGTATTTATTTTGTATTTAATGTTTAAATTGTTTTTAAATGTAAACATTAAATTTAAAAACGAAGTTTAAGTTTTGAATCAATTTTATATTCTTGTTTTATTTTCAGCACTGGTTCACCGTGAATAAAGATTTGTTGGTGATAAAAAAAAAAAAAAAAAAAGAATTAATCCACGGAGCCACGAGAGAGAGAAAGAGAGAGAGAGAGACAGAGAGAGAGAGAGAGAGAGAGAGAGAGAGAGAGAGAGAGAGAGAGAGAGCTGACGTGATTGAGGCACTGCTGTCACGTGACTCCCTCTGAGCACCTGTGGCATCTGCAGTGCACAGCACATGACGTAGCGTCCCGATGATTGTGTGGGGTGCAAACGTCAACAGAAGAGTAGCCAGTTAACTAATTACGTTTCTGGCGTCGTTGCGAAGGCAGCCTAGTAACTTCTATACATCACTATATGTCGTAATTGGAAGAAAAAAAAGAAAAAAAAGTTTGTGCGTCAAATTGATTGACCAGAAGTTGACTCCAGTGCATTCCGTTTCAGTCTCGTGATGCAGGTGCGTAACGCCGGTTTAGCTAGCTGATGGTACCGTTATCTGGATTGTTAGCTCGCGTTTGCTTCGTACGTGTTAGCTAGCAAAGAGTACTCTTTTTTGAAGTTAAACGACGTGAAAGTACGGTTGTTTTTTTGTCTTTAATTCAGACGTTCGTTTTAGTTATTTATACCAGGATGTCGAACTTTATTTTTTTTTGAACAGTTGTTAAAGTGGGACTTGTTTACATCCGGTATATCCGGAAGTAGCTTCATATTCTGTCTGTCACGTCAATAAAGTCTTATTAAAACATGATAGACATGTAATTGTGGGATATTTCAATGCTGTGTAGTAACACTGTAATTTTTCGCATATTGTGAAGGACTTTGTTGTGTCAATGTGTTAAATGTTGATAAAAACAGAAAGTCCTTTTTTTCTGATCAATTCAGGCCAAGTATAAGAAAAACACCTCAGATTTTGTCTTTTTATTTGCTTATTCATTTATTTTTAGATAAAGTTCTTACCTTTCCTCACCACAGTGCTAGCGCTCAGACGTTCGGTTCACCTCTTGTGTATGAAAGTTGCAATCGCCCAGCGGTAGGACTGGTACCTACGCATTTGTGTGTGTGTGTGTGTGTGTCACTCTTTTGTGTCTCCAAGCAAAGAAGCTTTTCAGTTGTTGTCTCACGATTTACAGTGTTGTTTTTTTGTTTAAATTCTAAAGCGCAGCGTGTCCCTGTGTTTCTGTCGTGTTGTGTCTTTTACAGTCAAGAGAGTGTCGACAGCTTTGTGTTGCTGCGGGTCTTTGTGAGCTGCTTCCTTCATGTTGCCCACACACACCACACACACACACACACACACACACACACACACACACACATCCGTCTGGCTGTCAGGTAAGTTTTCTGTATTTTTAAAACAAAAATAATTTCTTCCATGTGCCTTTTAGGTCATACACAAAAAGTTAGATAAGCTAAAAAATTTCAGTAGTACTATGACTGAATGGTCATTGTTTATTATTATTATGAATTCATCAATTATTACCATGAAAAAAAAGCTACAGGCATTTCCGATTTCACTAAAACCGTCATGTCCTTTAAGCCACAGGTTGGTCTCGTATATATTACATACCAATATTAAAGCAACTGACAGTTGTTCAGCTTGTAGCAGACTTATCAAAGGTCCGTTCATTATGAATCCCTCTGATCTCCGCAGGATGCCTTTAAGTGGTATTTTGCATTTTATAAACAAACGCAAGGACTGTCATTCTCTTTTGCTGTTTTAAAAAAAAAAAAATGAGGAAAAAAATAATAATGGCGAGATGCTTATACTTAAATTATATGAGACATCAAACCACCAAAAGGCCTCTTTCAGGTGTTTCCCTCTTTGTAGACATGGACCCAATTTCACACTTACTCCTCCCCCACCCTCCACCATCACCCCATTTTTTTTTTTTTACATTAATATGTATGCATTTAATGATACATAATGATAGGTGATAAAATGTTAGGGTTAGTCCCGGAAGATTAAAAAAAAGAAAGAAAAAAAAAATCCCCCCCCATTGCCATGGCAACACCTGGGCTTCTACAAAGAGCAAAAGAGCACATGGCTGTGTAGTTTCATGCTATTACATCTGCATTAAGGTGTGTGTGTGTGTGTGTGTGTGTGTGTGTGTGTGTGTGTGTGTGTGTGTGTGTGTGTGTGTGTGTGTGTGTGTGTGGGGGGAGAGAGAGAGAGAGAGAGAGAGAGAGAGAGTGTTTTGCACAGACAATGGTGTGATGGAGTGGTGGGGGGAGGGGTTGTAGGATTTGAAAAAATACACACGCAGACACACATGCACACACTCACACACACACACGCAGGCGTGCACTGTAATTGCCCGCGCTATTCAGGAGCACTCGCTGGCATTGTGCGGCTCCGGAGCAGGATAAATGGCGGCGGTGGAATCAGGGTAAATCTATTAGGCACCCATGGCCCAGGCTTTGTATCTGAAGCTCGTTGTGTTGCTGTTGCAGGGGGGAATGAAAATGAAAATGATAGTGGGGGGCAAAAACACGGAGAACAAAGTCTGTTTTTTTGTTTTGTTTTGTTTTTTTGCTTTTGTCTCGTTGTTTTTTTTCTTTTCTTTTTTTTCTCCCGGAGGTGATTTGTTGTTTGTTTTTTTGTTTTTTTCCCCCCCGGTTGACATTGAAAAGGCGGGTGGGTATATGCTCGGAATTTTTTGCCCTCCCTCCCCGATTACATTTGAGAGATAAATGCTTCAATGGAACAGAGGCTTGCAAATTGTTTTTCAGACAAGACGCCCCCCCCCCCAAAAAAAAACAAAAAAACAAAAACAAAAAAAACACACGGAACAAAAATATAGAAAGAAGTGGCGGCAAATCCAAACACTCACACACACACACACACACACACACACACACACACACACACACACACACACACACACACACACACACACACACAGATTGTCTTCTCCCACACTAGCCTCATAAAAAAAAAAATCAAATCAAAAAAATCAAAAAAAAATCCCTCCCAAGAAAAACAAACACAAACAGGAAGCGGCTGTGTTTCCCTCCCTGATCTCATGCTAATGTGCCATAGAAACAATACGTGTTGGCTGGTGTGTGTGTGTGCGTGAGTGTGTGTGCGTGTTGCCAGGTAGGACTCCATTTCCGCCCGACGACTCAGGGGTAATGGCTTTAGCAGGGGGTTGGATGGCAGGCGGTGCTCTTGTCCCCCCCCCCCCCAATCCACCTCCTCCTCCCAAACATTGTTGGAGTGTCTCAGCTTTTTTTCCTCCAGATGCCAAATGCATCCTCGGGTGTCGCGGACGTGAGTTTGTGCAACGTACACAGTGAAAATGCATTTGCCCCCCATGACACACACACACACACACGCGCGCACACACACACACAACCAACCTCCCCCCCCAAGTGACTGTGTAAATCAGGGAGATACAGTGACAGTCGTAACAACCTGTTGTGTGGAAATCACTTCCCTCCTCCCTCATTCTAGTCAGACCAATGAAAAGGTAAAGAGAGAGAGAGTGAGCGAGGGCGAGCGAAAAAGAAAGAAGGCGAGTTCCCTGAAATCCGACTTGGTGTGTGTGTGTGTGTGTGTGTGTGTGTGTGTGTGTGTGTGTGTGTGTGTGTGTGTGTGTGTGTGTGTGTGGGGACTTCAACTTGATCTCTTGAACTCTAAACTGCTGATTTAATTCCTGTCCTGCTGCCTCTCTGACTGTCTGTCTGTCTCCCAACTTCACTTCTATTTTCCCATAATGCACCCTGACTCCCCCTGAAAACCCCCACCTCCTCCCTTTGTTAAGAGGCCATGCTGGGAAAATAGTGTATCCTGGATGGATGGGTGTCCACTGAACCAACAATCCAGTGGTGGCTGTAGAGGTGTGTGTGTGTGTGTGTGTGTGTGTGTGTGTGTGTGTGCTGCAGGTGGGAGGTGCTATTGTTGAAGCTCCTCCCTCGTGGCCGGACTGAGCGGCGCTGCGTTCATGAGCCCAGATGTCTGTCGGGAGCAGAGGAAGGTGAAGGAGGTCAGGGGCTGGGATAGCATTGAAAAAAACAAAACAAAAAAAACAACGTTATTTGTTATCTTTATTCCATCAATTACAGAACTGGATGTGCAAAAACAACAACAACAACAACAGCAAACAGCAGCAGCAGCTGTAAGTTTTTGTGTCCGCGCTGCAGTTAATTAATTACAGCCGCTGAAACCTAAATGAATGCCGCTGCCCCTTCTGTTTGGAAATTGAAATAGGTTTAATAGATGGATGACTCATTAGCGCTGACCCCACCTCGCCCCCTCCCTCACGCCCTCACCCTCCCGCCCCCCTCCTGTAATTATCGCCACCATTTGCGAAATTCCTAATGGTGATTGTGAACCTGGCGGTGGAACTGCGTGGTCCGGCCCCCCTGCATGAGGGTCCCAGCGGGCCTCTCAGGGTGGGTGGAGGGGGGTGGGGGGTGGGCGCTCTTCTTTTAAGGATGTATGTGTTTATTTATATGTATATGTGTGTGTGTGTGTGTGTGTGTGTGTGTGTGTATGTATATATATATATATATGTGTGTGTGTGTGTGTGTGTGTGTGTGTATGTATATATATATATATATGTGTGTGTGTGTGTGTGTGTGTGTGTGTGTGTGTGTGTGTGTGTGTGTGTGTATGTATATGTATATGTACACACATATATATGTATGTATATACATATATATGTGCATGCATATATACATATATATATATATATATATATATATGTATAGATGTGTGTACATGCATATATACATATATGTATTTATAGCTACATATGTATAGATTTGTATGTATAGTGTATTTGTATGTATTATGTATAGATTATTTTGTCCCTGCGCTGCCGATGCAGAACAGTCGACCTGCGGCTTTTATTCTTTTCTCTTTTTTTTGCCTCTCTGCGTGTTTAAATATTTTCCCCTTGCTGAAGTTAAGAGTTAACGTGCGAAGGCATCGTGAGCGCACACTGAGCATTTCACTGGCTTCATTCTTGCGGCCGTCACCGCTCGACGAGCTCCGCGACGCGTCGCGTTGTGTCGTGTCAGGAAGAACAAGACAAGCGAAATAAAAAGGCCTGCGGGCCGTCAATCTGCCCGCCGCTGTGCTGCTGCTGCTGCTGCTGCTCTGTGTCTGAGCGCCAAGTGTGAAGGCCGCTTGGTTTCCACTTAATGTTTCTTCACTTTGTTCTGCACGGCCCTGCGTTCAAGGCTCAACTCGCAAAACTAGATGTTTTTCCTTTTCTCAGTTTTCTTGAACTTCCTGCTTCTCTCTCAGCTTGTCCTGGCGTTTCCGGTGACTTCTCTCGTATTGACCTCTGACCTCTTCGCATTTGTCTCCCTGTTTGTTTGTTTGTCTGTTTTCAAAAGCCGCCACTCGTTTGCTTTCCAGTGAAAAAACTTGTTCCCAAGTTCCTTTAATTTTTAATTCTTTATTAATTTTAAGGCCAGGCCAGTCATAACTTTCCATTTATTTTCACAATTTGAAACCTGTTACAACATCAGTTGTAATGTGGCTCCAACATTGCTGCTTTCAGTGAGGATTAAAGAAAATACATAAAAAAGAAAGAAAGAAATTGGAAATTGTGAGTCATGAAGAAGTTGTTTTCAACTTTTGGCTGAAGTTCATGTTTTCGCTGCTGCTGCTGCTGCTCCTGCTGCTCCTGCTGCTTCTGCTGCTGCTGCTGCTGCGTTCGTGGTGTTGTGTCCATTGTGTTGTGTTGTGTAGCAACCACATCAGGTTTCAAATCTTCACTGCAGCTGCAGTGAGAAAAAGAGGATGAATTACAGAGGACAGAAGAGAAGATGAGGGCTGGAGGTGTGCGTGTGCGTGCGTGCGTGCGTGTGTGTGATTGGCACCCGGCGCCATCACTCGGGTGCTCGCAGGTGGAGCAGGAAGGTGTTTGTACCCGTTCCTGCTTATTTCACATTTGCCTAATTGATTTAAACAACAAGTCCGTCGGCAGCGTCAGCACATTAAGCCTGATTTGAAAGGCAGCACGAGTGCACACACACACACACACACACACACGCACGCAAACACACACCCACACACGCACACACATTGCACCCAAACAGGGAAGAGTTTGTGAATTTTGTTCTAATTGTTGCTCCGGTTGTGCGACGCTCGCAGCTGATTATTCATGCACGTATGTAAATGTTCCTCTTTAAAAGGATCAATTAGAGCGACGTCGTCTCGCCGCTAATTAAAAAGGTCTGCTGGGTTGTTTTTTTCTCCCGTCTTCCAAAGGTTAATGAGTATCCCTGAAACCATGTTAGTTATGAGACTCACACACACACACACACACACACACACACACATACACACATTCTCTCTCTCTCTCTCTCTCTCTCTCTCTCTCTCGCTCTCTCTCTCTCTCACACACACACACACACACACCCGGCTGCTGCAGAAATCCTATCTAAAACATCCCCCCCCCCCGTTAAGCGAGTCGACTTTGTCACTAAACTGTCGTCTGGGTCCAAACCAGCGTCGACGTGTCAGAGCTGCTTTATTGTGACGTCTTGCAGAATTTCTCCCTCGCCGCCACCGCCGCCGCCACCTTCTCCTCACCGTGCAGTTTGGGATTAAAGAGCCGCGGCGAGGCACGAAAACTAAAGACCCTTCCGCCCCCCGACTCCACTCCGACCCCCTCCTTCTTTTTTATTGCGTATTAAAACCTTAATAGCCGCAGCTAATGCCGCATTAAAGGCCCGTTTGTTTCCCGGCCTGCATTCTGATTTTGTTTTGTTTTTTTCAATTTTCATTTTTATTATCATTTGATTTCACTGCAAAGCCACTTTTCTAAACAACTTTTTAGAAAAGAGAGTTTAATTTTTCCTTGAGCGCTCTGGAAATTTCTGCCATTCGCACAGCAACTAAAAAAAAAACCCAACAAAATTAAGCGCAATAATTCGGTAAAAAAAAAAAATTGTGCGAGTTCATAAAAAAATGCAATGCAATCTGTTAGAAGAAAAGAAAAGAAAGGCAGGGAAAAGAAAAGGAGAAAAAACAGCAGGAGCGAGGAGGGGGGGGGGGGGGGGGGGGCGCTGACAGGTCTATAAAAGCTGCAACTTAAAGTGGCGTTCGCTCCTCCAAAGGGTTAAAAGCTGCGTCTTTATTGGCTCGTTAAAGTGCAGGGGAATCAAACGGGCCGCACAGAGCGTCGCTTCTCTCTCTCTCTCTCTCTCTCTCTCTCTCTCTCTCTCTCTCTCTCTCTCTCTCTCTGTCTGTGGAGGTAAAAAGCAGAAGTAACAATCACCTTCCTCTCCTCCGTCTGTCCATCCATCCGTCCTTCCGTCTCCTCGAAACAATTGGTTCTTTCCTCCGTCTTGCTCCTTCGCCTGTTTGGTAATAAGAAACAGCTCGCGCTATTGGTTTGTTTTTGTTTCTTTTAGTAAGGCTGTAATTTAGGACTCATGTTCAGTGTCTGAGCGCTCGGCGGCGGCGGCGGGGCCCCGAGAGGGTATGGAGTGGGGGGGGGGGAAGGAGGAGGAGGAGGGAAAAGGGGAGACTGAGGAGGGAGGGAAAGGCTTCTTTCCGTCAGCGTGGGTTCTCAGCCGCGCAGATTTTTTCCAGCAGATCAACACCGAGCTTCTGTCACAAAGCCGGTAGTTTTCTCTCGTCACAGCCCGAGAAAGAAAGAATAATAAAAAAATAAAAAAGTCTAATCCTGAACATGCGGAAGAGGAGCGTGGCGGCGGTGCGTGGCGGCGGTGCGTGGTGGCGGTGCGTGGCGGCGGTGCACTGGCACTCATCAGAAGTGACGCCCGGTCGAGTCGAAACAGAAACGGAAGACGAGGAAGGTTTGGGATAATTGTTTAGTAGCAGCGAGGACCATGGTGGTGGTGGTGGTGGTGGTGAAGGTGGTGGTGAAGGTCCGTGGGGGAGGAGAGGAAGCCGGAGTTTGGAATTTGTAAAAGTTGTTCAGGAGCGACTGTTTAAGCCAGGTGTGGGCAAACACCCCGTTAAGCTTTTTTTTCAATCGAGCCCCGCCCAACTTGTATATATTATATATGTATAGAAATTAATAGGAAGTACATCATAAAATAGCTGCATTTCCTCCATTTTGTCTTCGGAGTCCCAGTGGCGTGACTGGTCATGTGACCTCCGTCTGGGCCTTTACAGGGTTGCTAGTGCATCATGGGGGAAAAAAAAAAAGGTCAAGCGAACACCAAGGATTTAGCACAGGCGTGGGCAAACTACGGCCCGGGGCCCATATGTGGCCCTCTAAATTATTTGATCCAGCCGTGTGGAACTTGAAGACATGATATTAAAAGTCAGTAAGTCATAAAATACCAATATTTGATCCTTTTTTTCAGTGTTTTAGGAGTTATTGCAATGAGGAGCTAAATACCAGGAGGCTTCAAACACACTGACTTTGTTGTAACTTTGCTTTGGTACATTTTCAGTTGACATTAAAACACATTTTCTACATGATATGAGGTGGCTCACCAAAACACTCAAATCAGTGTCTGCGAAGCCCCACAGTGTTGAGCTATTTATTGAAATGACTCTGAAAGCTCAATAAAAATAGATGAACTACAGCTAATTTATGACTTACTTGCTATTAATAGGATTCCTCAAGTTTGGCAGGGCCGGATTTAAAAGTTTTAACGGGCCGCATATGGGCCCCGGGCCGTAGTTTGCCCCTGCCTGGTGTAGCACCATGTAGCATGGCAGCACTTCACTATTAATTTTGACCACTTCATCTTTGTGTAATCTTGTGTTATTTCAATGAGTTTTATGCCTCAGTTGGAGTTTTTATCTTTTTCCAGGTTCTGGAAATTATTTTGTCGACGTGTGAACGCACATTTTTTTTTTTTTCCTGTTAGCGTTCATCTAAGAAACAGTTAATAATAATCCAGATTTTTTTTTTAACCAGTCAAAAATAGAATAAGAGTTTGCTGTATTTCCTATGGTCACTGGTGCATTTCCACTGACAGCTGACTGCAGTCATCACTGCTGCACCTCTGGCTCTTACTGTTTGCCTCCAAAAATGTGTCACTTATATCAAATGCCAACACGTGTTTGTGTTGGCCACTGGTGAAACGGTCTCGGCTCTCTCAGCCTGGTCGGCCTGCTGCTGCTGCTGCTGCTGTGTGATGATTGACAGCAGGGGAATTGTGCAGCGGCGCTCCGGCAGTTTTTTTCATTGCGGCTCACAGTCGTTTCATTTTTCATTGTGTCTTTCGCTCCATTGTCTTTGATATTGTGGGCTTTTGCCATTTCTGCTGGGCTACGTTCACACAGCAGGTCCTTAATGTACAATTTGGCACAATTTACTTTTGAGGAGGAATGTGATTTAAAAAAATTACAATTTATGCCATTCAAACGTTTAAAAGTCAGTTATGGGGGGAAAAATGGTTTCTCAGCCTCCTGCTGTCGACGTCCAGGACTCACTGGGCCTCTGTGGTCGTCGCTGCTGGGGTTAATTCTTCCTCACACGCCGCCTCATGTGTTGCACATGAATAAAATAAATCTCCCATCATGCAACAGTGCTGCCAGACATGAACCTCAGCCTGACACATCTTCTGTCCAACACACTGGTCCATGTTGGCGGGATTAGTCGTTAATGCAACTCTTGAGCTTGTAGATCTTCCACCTCCTCCTCCTCCTCCTCCTCCACCTCCACTTCCCTCACCACCTCCTCTTTTTCTTCCACCTCCTCCTCCTCCTTCTCCTCCTCCACCTCCACTTCCCTCACCACCTCCTCTTTTTCTTCCACCTCCTCATCCTTCCCTCCTCTTCTACCTCCTCCTCCTCGTTCTCCTCCTCGTCCTCCTCCTCCACCTCCTCCAACTCCCCTTCCTCCATCAGCAGCGCCGCCGCAATATTTGCAGCGTGTTTTGTGGCGTGGGAGCCATTTTCCAATATGATGTCTAGACTGAAGTCATGCCCGTGTGTGTGTGTGTGTGTGTGTGTGTATGTATGTGTGTGTGTGTGTGTGTGTGTGTTGTGGTGGTGGTGGTGGTGGTGGTGGGGGGGGCAGCGGGAGGGAGCTCTGCCAAGTTTGCATCCACACTCACCGTGTATCTGAATGAGCTTTTTATATTACACTTAACGTAGACCAGATGTCTCTCTCTCTCACACACACACACACACACACACACACACAGTGGGCAACACGGTACGTTGTCAGGCACTATGCTGTATGTGTGTGTGTGTGTGTGTGTGTGTGTGTACTCTCTTCCTGAGATGATCTGATCACTTCCACTGTGTTTGTGCAGATTCCTGCTCACATCCTGTCTCTCCGTTGTGTGTCAGTGTTCTTGTCGTCGACACTGTTGCAGGTTGTGTGTCGTCGTTCCACCGTGGCGTCGACAACCCCCCCCCCCCAAAACCCCCACTCTCTCTCTCTCTCTCTGTCGCTCTCTTTCTCTGTCGCTCGGCAATTTCGGGCTCCGTGCAGAAAAATGAAATGCACGATGTTTCCAGCGTTCGCCCTCTGATTTCACTGCATTTCCTCTCAGAATAAACAGGCAGAGTTGAAATGGCTCCTGTGTTCCTGCAGAAGGTTCTTCACTGAATAAAATGTCTCTTAGATTTTGTTCAATTTTCACCTGCCGCTCTTACTTTCCTGCTGGAATCAGAGACGGATGGCAGAGTCACCATCCTCAATCGGTGGTTTCATTTATGACCTAATTTGTTGTTCCCACATGTAAGGTGAAAACAAATGGTCCTATGTACTGTATATATGTATGGATATCTATCTATCTATATATATATATAAATCATAAGTCATCATTTCAAATTTTAAAAAGCAACGTGTTTAGATTTTTTGCAGCTACAGTAGTTGCAAGAAATATATGAAAATATATTTAATCCATTTGCTGAGAACAGCAGCATTGTCATAGCAACAGCGTCTTATCTGGTGCGCAACCTGCTGCTGCTGCTGCTGCTGCTGCTGCGATTTCCTGTCAGACTTGTTTCTCTGGAGTTTCTCCTGGTTCCTCCTGGTCCTGGTTTTTTAACTGGTCCTGGCCCTGGTTTCTCATGGTCCCCCCTGGTCCTGGTTGTTACTGGTCCCTACTGGTCCTGGTTTCTCCTGGTCCCTCCTGGTCCTGGTTTTTCACTGGTGCCTCCTGGCCCTGGTTTCTCCTGGTCCCTCCTGGTCCGGGTTTCTTCTTGTTCCACCTGGTTCTTCCTGGTCGATCCAGAAGGTTTCCGTCTCACCTGCAGCCCCACTGTCAGTGGTGAAAGATGGAAGTCAGATGCAGACATGGCCTGATGACAGGCCAATTAGAAGCTGGCACAACAACATTAACAACAACAGCAGCAGTAGCAGCAGCAGCATCAACGTCTCCTCAATCACATATTACATATTAAAGCTGCTCAAATTACTCGGCACCTTGTGATTGCGCGGCGCCGCAGCGCTAATCTCATAATAAGTCTATTAGGAGACAAAGTGCTGATCAGCGTCAGCCAGGACAGAAAAATAAACCCTTGCAGCCACCTCAGTTAGGCCCCGCCCCCTCGTGTCTCCCACTTCCTGCCCCCAGGACGGGATCATTGGGGGGATCACGCTTCTCACAGGGGCCAATGGTGGATGCTTTTGATGCAAGCCAGAGATTCTCACCAATTACACGCATTTATCCACCCCACCCCCACCTCGTCCGTCAGCGCCCCTAGTGGCTCACATGGTTTAGCACTGGATCACATCGTCCCAACAAACCATCATGCACTGCTGCACAGAGAGCCGTTGGATTGGGCTGCATTTTAAATGAATAAATTAATTAATAGATAAAATATAAAATGGCCCAATTACACATCAGTTGCTGTTGGTGTTGTTGCTGCTGCTGCTGTTGCTGTTACTGCTGCTGCTGCTGCTGCTGCTGTTGCTGTTGCTCCTGCTGCTGCTGCTGCTGTTACTGCTGCTGCTGCTGCTGCTGTTACTGCTGCTGCTGCTGCTGCTGTTGCTGTTACTGCTGCTGCTGCTGCTGCTGCTGTTGCTGTTGCTGTTGCTCCTGCTGCTGCTGCTGTTACTGCTGCTGCTGCTGCTGCTGTTGTTGCTTCTGTTGCTGCTGCAGCAGTTGCTTTTGCTCGTGCTGCTCCTGCCGCTCCTGCTGCTGCTGTTGCTGTTGTTGCTGCTACAGCTACTGCTGCTGTTGCTCCTGCTGCTGCTGCTGCTGCTGCTGCTGCTGCTGCTTCAGGCTTGTGCTGATGAGAAACAGATATTTGGGAGAGGGATCGTGTCTATTGTTTGGAACAGCAGCTCAGTTCCTGTAACGACATCCGACTGAAAACAAACAGAGGACGAGGCCCCTGCTGTGTTTGTCTCCTCGTCCAGGGACAATTAGAACCACTGACAACACCAACAACCCCATCCAGCAGCAGCAGCAGCCACAGCAGCAGCAGCAGCCGCTGTAGCTGCTCTACTCTCTACTTGCAGTCTGAGTTGCGGTGGCTGCAGCTCGGAGGAGGCCGAGACTATAAACTGCTGCCTCCCCTGAACCACCATTGTTTAGCTGTGTGTGTGTGTGTGTGTGTGTGTGTGTGTGTCTGCGGGGGAAACACACATCTTATTTTCTCTCCCTTTTTTCTTTCACCCTCATTTGCAGATGGACTCAGACACAAACACTCTCTCTCTCCCTCTCTCCCTCTCTCCCTCTCTCTCTCTCCCTCTCTCCCTCTCTCTCTCTCTCTCTCTCTCTCTCCCTCTCTCCCTCTCTCCCTCTCTCTCTCTCTGTTTCTCTCTCTCCCTCTCTCTCTCTGTTTCTCTCTCTCTCCCCCCTCTCTCTCTCTCTCTCTCTCTCTCTCTCCCTCTCTCCCTCTCTCTCTCTCTGTTTCTCTCTCCCTCTCTCTCTCTCTCTCCCCCTCTCTCTCTCTCTCTCGCTCTCTCTCTCTCTCTCTCTCTCAAGCAGCAGAGGAAGTCAGTCCTGTGTTTTCAGACCTCCTTCAGTCTCTCTCTCTCCCTCTCCCTCACTCCTCCTCTTCTTTTTTGCGTTGATTTTTTTCCCCCTCCAGTTTGTCGTCCTGCTGTTGTGAGTCAGAGACGCTGCAGCGTCACAACACCTTGTTTACTAGTGAGTGTCTCTCTCTCACTCGCTGCTCGGACCCCCCGCGGTGCCCAGAGAGGAAACCACTCCTCGGTGCTTCACTTGGTGTTCTGGGTTTTTTTTGTTCTGCATGTTGTTGTGGTTGTTGTTGTTATTCTTGTTGTTGTTGTTGTTGTTTTTCAAAGGCGGCTCCTTTGTCACTGTGTCCACTCTTTCTCTCTCTCTCTCTCTCTCTCTCTCTCCCCCCCCCCCCTCTCACTCCTCTAGTCGCCACTCTCTCTCTGCTTTGTGTAAATGTCACTCGTCCCCCTGCTGTTTGCGGAGACTTTGATCAGATTCGCTGAGTTCAGTCGGATTCAACACAATAATGTCGAGATAATAATGTCTTTGTGTTGTTGTTGTTGTTTCCACAGCCCCCCCACCCCATCAAACAAGGTGTTAAGAATGAATAATAATATTTGTTCAATACTAGTTTTATTACAGCTGTGAGAAATGTCACAAATAACAAAAAAAAAATCATATTTTAAAAAAAACAGATATTTATTTAAATTCCATTTGAATGAAAGCAAACGTGAAAGTTCACCAATGTCTAAAAATAAAAGTAATATTACAACAAATATCTGTATTTTCCTCCTCAGCGGTTTCAATTCAGAAAGTTTTTCACAATTTTTTACTTTCTATTTTACATTTTTTTTTTAAATTGTCTCATCCTTCCGACTAATTATTATTATTATTATTATTATTATTATTATTATTATTATTATTATTATTATTATTATTATTACCACCACCGGTAGTAGTAATATACTTGTGTTTCCCCCATCCATTCACCTTTCAGACAGAGGCAGAACTGGTGTCACTGGTGCATCCTGGTCTTCTCTCTCTCTCTCTCTCTCTCTCTCTCTCTCTCTCTCTCTCCCCCCCCCCACTCCCCCTCTCTGCAGACTTGTGGCTGCAGGTTCAGATAATGGCAGCTATTTTCCAAAGGCCTCGGTGGGACTCATCCCCACCGAGACTCCCCCCGCTCGCTCGCCCTCCCTGTGTGTGTGTGTGTGTGTGTGTGTGTGTGTGTGTGTGACAGAGAGAGAGAGATGCAAAAAAAACCAACAGTCTGATTAGCCACCTTGCGTGTGTGTGTGTGTGTGTGTGTGTGTGTGTGCGGGTGTGAAGCGAGGCCACGCCCCCCTCCGCCATGTCTCGGTGGAGGTGGCAAAAGCAGCGGCTCCGGCTCCTCACTGGGGCCCTTGACAGCGACGCCCTGTGCATTCGTTCATTCATTCGTTCATATGTGTCCGTGATCATACAACCTATTTTTTATTTTTGTTTTTTTTATTTTTTTTTACGAGGGTTTTAATTTTACGGGCCGACTTAAAGAGGTGCCTGGCCCACTTGTGTATAATGATCACATGGTCTTTTACTGCGTGTGATCCAACGCCTCGCCTTTATTCTCTTATGTCTCTCTCTCACTCTCTCTCTCCTCCGCCTCCGTGGCGAGCGAGATGGAAGCTGAAGTCCCAACAGCTCGCCGTGCCAGCAGCCCTGCTGGACTTCAGCCTCGTCCTGCTGCACGTGCACACACACACACACACACACACACACACACACACACACACACACACACACACACACACTCAAGCGAGGACTCGGCGGCGTCCGCAGGAAAAGTTCCGGCGCCGCCTCGATGTCGTTACGCGGCGTCATAAATATCAATTAAAAGAAAAAACCCACAGTCGGTGCTTTATGTCGCGCTGCACCAGAGCTCTGGATGCATTTTAAAACATTTTTTTTCATTTAATGTTTAGAATAAAACCCATTCCAGCCCGATGCATGAGGGGGAGGGGGAGGGGGGCTGAGCAACCCTGGCATTAGTCTGTTTCTGTGTAAAAGCTCTGAGAGACAGAGAAAGAAAAAGCCAGTGTAATTTACTGTTTGTCGTTCTCTCCCTCTCTCTCTCCCTCTCCCTCTCACTCTCTCTCTCACCACTCTGCCCTCTCTCTCTCAGCTGTCCATCCTCCATCCTTACTCTTTGTCACTTCTCATCACTCGTCTTTTTGCTCTTCTTCTTCTTCATCTTCATTTCCCCTGTTCTGTCTCTCTCTCCCTCCTCCTTCATTCCCTCCCTCCCTCCCTCCCCCTCACCTTCCCCTCCTCCCCTCTCTGTCTCTGTCTCCCTCCCAACATGTCATTAAGTCTAACCTCTCTGCCAGTGTCGGAGCCGAGCGGCCCGCTGAATGGGAAGACGAGAGACGGAGATAGACGGCCCCCGTCACTTCTCCCCCCCTCGGAGTGTGTGTGTGTGTGTGTGTGTGTGTGTGTGTGTGTGTGTGTGTGTGTGTGTGTGTGTGCATGTGCGCGTGTGCATGCGCACTCGCGCATGTTGCCGTGATTCGTTCTGAGATGTTTGTCTCTTTTTCTTCTTATTCTTCCGTCGTCGTTCTGTTGTTGTTTCCCTCCTTTCTCTGTTGTGCGTCGGTGTGTTCTCTCTCTCTCTCTCTCTCTCTCTCTCTCCCTCTCTCTCTCTCTCTCTCCCTCTCTCTCTTTCTCTCCCTCCCTCCCTCCGGCCTCTCTCGCCCCGGCCTCAGTCCTCGGTCCACGTCTTGGGCCTCGTTTTCATAAACACCTCTGGGGACTCTGTCATTTTCTCCGACCGTGTTTACCTCAGCGAGCAGACGTCTCAGCTCTGCTGTTAGTAAACTGCCCCAACACACACACACACACACACACGCACGTACACGCACACGTTTAACAACAACACAAAAAAAAGCCCCATAAACACCACGGACACATTTTTAAAGGTGGGGGGGGGCGGTGCGAGTCAGAAAATAAAGGTTGGAGGGAGACAGAATTCCCGACGTTCCCGACGCTCTTCCCGAAGCCAGGCTCACGTCCTGCTGCAGGATTTGGACCTCCGGCAGATGCCAGAGTGTCTCTGTGCTCCCTCCCTGGGCCGGCCCAGCTGTCTGTAAAGCCCACAGTGCCATCTAGTGAGCGGAGGAGGAAGCTCCACCTTCCCTCCTCATCGGCGCTCCGCAGCCTCCGGAGTCACTTTCCTCTCCAAAGCAGGCAGGCGGGAAAGATTATAGCAGCTCCGCTCAGCACCCCTCTGGGATGGATGTAAAGGAGGTCGGAGGGTTGTGTGTGTGTTTTTTTTTTGTTTTTTGTTGTTGCTGCTCTCAGGCTGGAACCTGTCTATTTAAATCCTTCGTCTGTTTTTCTCTCCTTTCCGTCTCCTCACCGCTTCCAACACCTCGTAAAAGACGCTTCGTTAAAACTCCCTCCGAGTGTTTGTTTGTTGCACGGTGGTGGAAAAAAAGATGTGGAGTGACATCACGCTTCCCCTCCAGGACACACACACACACAGACACACACACACACACACACACACACACACAGACACACACACACACACACACACACAGCCGCATCCCAAGATTCCCTGGGTTTTGTTCTTGTTTTCTAGCTCGGCTTCTGCAGGACCTGCAGCGGATCAGGAGGATCTGCAGCTTGCAGGCTGGATGTTGTCATGAAGGTATGAATAAAAAACACACACACAATTACTGACACGCACACGCGCACACAATTAAAGCCAAGTTTCTGTAAAGAAGCTGCTAATAAATTATCCACCACAGAAGCCTCGGCCTCCTAAAACTCTGCAGTCGTGAAACGTCTTTTCCGGATCGTTTATTTATTTACAGCAGTGTGAGTTTGTGTGTGTGTGTGTGTGTGTGTGTGTGTGTGTGTGTGTTTGTTTATGTGAGAAACTTGGTTCTGTTTATTTTATTTTTTTTCTTTCTTCTCAGTGCTGCTGAAACAGACCAACTGTCTGGCTGCGACCCAGCAGCCACAGCGCAGAAGAGTCGCAGGACCTCAGTCCCCTCCGACAGAGCGGCCCCGGTCCATCAGAACCACACACGACACTCAGCTGAGGAGCAGGTCCTGACTCAGGTGAGAATAGAAGAGTTTTACAATCGAATGAGTGGAGGACATTGGGAGAGAACTTAGGGAGAGAATGAAATGTGGATGGAGGTGAAGTTTCAAAAATGCTGTGAAAAAGAGTCGAGCAACAATTGATAAAAAAAAAAAGCTAAAAAAAAATCTCAGCAAAAAATTGGAAAAAATCAGCAAAAATTAACCAAAAAAATAGCAAAAAAAATTACGCACACACACACACACACACACACACACAATCCCCTGACCCCCCCCGCCCCTCCTGGGCCCGGGGCCTCCACTGCAGCCTGCCGATGCTATCTGGGCCCTTATCAGGGGTGTGAAGGAGCCCAGAACCAGAGCCCGTCTCCTCCCACAGTGGGCCCGGGCCGGACCCGGGTGACTGACCGGCTCTGCACACGGGTGGGGGTGGGGGGGAGGTGGGGGTGCGTGGCCAGACAGACCCCCAGGCTCCCTCCCACCCCCCACCCCCCACCGCGAGATGAGGGCCCTCCAGGAGCAGCGGCTGTGCTAAGCAACCGAGTCCACAAGCACGTGCCACGCACACACACACGCACACACACATTCCCAGTGTGTGTGTGTGTGTTTTTGTGTAGCACCGCTCCGTTTCAAACATTTGTCACGTACTCGCAGGCCTCCAGACTGCAGCAACACAGCCGGGCCCTGATTGGTTCCGTATGTGCGGCGAGGCCTCGGCTTCCTCTGGGACGCCATTAGGGCGATCGACGCCCACACTGGAGAGGGAGAGAGCGCTGGGGTGTGTGTGTGTGTGTGCGTGTGTGTCGATGCCAGCGTCTTGCTGCGCTGTTGTGTGCACAGTGCAGTCGTTTCCACGCGCACACTGCCGGTTGGCACGTTTACCAACAGGTTTGGGCGGCGGTGGCAGCGGCGGCGGCAGCTCGGAGCAGGAAGTCGGCTCATCGTTCAGCTCGGCTGAGCGGCGTGCGAGTCCTCAAACCTTCACGTCGCAGGTGAAGTTGTGTAGTTGTTGTGCGATCGTAAAAAAAACAAACTCCCTGAAGATTTTCCTTTTAAACGACGACAATGATGTCATCAGTCAGCTGACCCGACACCTGCGGATAGTTTGGTCGCTTAGCAACCGGCGTGATCGTGTGTGTGTGTGTCTGTCTGTCTGTCTGCGCCAGCGTCGACGTCTAAAAGCACAAGCGGCAAATCTTTTTTTTTTTTAAATGCACTTGTATTAATTGTTTCCATAGTTTGACTGTGTGAATAACAACTATTGTCGCTACACTGTAAACACACATCCATTAGGCTCTCGTTAACAACGGAGCGAATAATTAACGTCACAAAAGGGGAAAAAAATCAATTAGAACTGTTGAGCGTTAGACACTGCTTGTGTGTGTGTGTGTGCGTGTGTGTGTGTGTGTGTGTGTGTGTGTGTGTGTGTGTGCGTGTGTGTGCGTGTGTGTGCGTGCGTGCGTGCGTGTGTGTGTGTGTGTGTGTGTGCGTGTGTCGGGGTGTCCTGGGGGGGGGGTGTGTAGACAGGTTATCAGTAAAGTGATGTACGAGTGTGTCGTCGGCTATCTTCTCCCACATGCTTGTGAGAATTAACTGCCTGTGTGTGTGTGTGTGTGTGTGTGTGTGTGTGTGTGCCTCGGGGGGGGAAGACAACCCCCCCCCCCCCCCTTCCCGCTCAGGTGAATGGCTCCAGTGTGGGCCGCCGCTGTCGCTCGGCCGACAGTCAAGCTGCTCTTTCTCTCCTCGACAAAGGGGCGGGGCCAAGGTCTAAGGTTACGGACGGCGTGACAGCAGCTCTTTTCAGTGCGGCTCACGGCGACAGGCATAAATCTCAGCGGACACACTTTTTTTTTGTTAATATAATTTGACAGTTTTTCTTGCCAGAAAATTGACTTTATTTATGGGAATTTTCCAATGAACTTACATCAAATAAGAGCCAACAAGACAGTGACATATAAAACACAATGAAATAAAACAAAAATGAAAGAGAAATGAATTAGGACAGCTGTGAGCAGGGTAGGTGGTTAAAGAGAGTATCCCCGGCACTGGGTTCCATACCCTAAAGATCTTCAGGGGGTTACCAGGAAGTTCCTATCTCAGTCTGTCCACATGTAGAATGCTGATGATTTCCCTCAACCAAGTCTCAAGCTTTGGAGCTGAATCATACTTCCACAGTTTCAGGGTTCATCTCTAAGCAATCATCATACCATGAATCAAGGCAATACGTGTGTTACAATCCAGTGTTTTCAAAGTGTGGGAGTGTCCCAGCAGAGCAGTTTCAGGGTCAGGTGTTGAGGGATGAGGGACCAAAAAGGGACCAAAAGTTATGTGTGTAATTTCGGGAACATTCTGGTGTCTCTTTGAAAAAAGAAAAAATGCATTGTGTCCATTTTTTTCATGAAAGGGATCTAATGAGTCTTTTGAACTGATGAATCACTACAAAACCAATGAAGACGTAACCGCACCTGATTGTCTTATTTTTTTGTTTCACTCTAATCCTGAAGACTAAAGGAACCAGCTGCCTGTGAAGTTGTGCAGTGCTTCTGTAGGTCAGGTCTCTCACCTCAAGACTCTCAGGACTCCAAAACATCAGGACTCACAGATCTTCTCTTAGACGTCAGGACTTTTAGACCTCACGATTCCCAGATCTAAGGAGTCAGACATTAGGACTCTCAGATCTTAGATCACCCAGACCTCAGGATTCTCAGATCTTAGGAGTCTCAGACATCAGGACTTCCAGATCTTAGGATTCTCAGACTTTAGGACTCTAACCTCAGGATTACCTGACCTCAGGATTCCCAGATCTTAGGACTCTCAGATCTTAGGACTCTCAGATCTTAGGATTCTCAGACTGTATAACTCTAACCTCAGAACTCCCAAACCTCAGGATTCCCTGACCTCAGGATTCACAGATCTTAGGAGTCTCAGACATCAGGACTTCCAAATCTTAGGACTCTTAGACTTCAGGACTCTCACCTCAGGACACCCAGACCTCAGGACTCTCACCTCAGAATTCCTGGACAACAGGAGTCCTACACCTCAGGACCCTCGGACTTTTAGGACCCCTACATTGAAGAGTTCTCGTCTTTGGACTCTCAGGTCTGACTACCAGAGCTCAGGACTACCAGAGCTCAGGACTTTCAGATCAGAACTCTTAGACATCAGCATTCTCAGACGTCTGGCCAGGTTCGAGACTCTGACGGTACTTCATCAGTGAAAAATGATCGTCTTTCACTCCAAACAACCTGTTAATCCAGAATCTGATGAAAGTAAAAACCACAAAAGAAAACCACCACCATCAACAGGTACTTCCAGTTCCAGCGGCTGCTGAGTCGCTGTAAGTCTCACATTTCCCAGCCTGCTTTGCGTCTGTGTTCATAATTCGAGTGTCTGGCCTGAGACACCACCTGATTATTATTTCTGGGCAACGGGATACTTTAATAGCTCTCTCGCTTGCTCTCTCTCGCTCTCCGCTGCCCTTGATTGGAGATGCTTGGCAGTAATCACTCAATATTTTGGAGGATGAGGGTCGGGCATGAGTAGAGGAGCTGGACTTTCCCCGGGAACTCTGGGAAACGGCTCCTTTATAGGCTGCCTGACTGACTGACTGACTGACTGTCTGGCTCGGACTACTTCCTGGTGGAAAGAGAGGGGGGTGGGTTGAATACTCCAGAATGTGGAGTAACTTCAGCCTTTGCGTCTCTGTGTTGACCGGGCCAAGGTCCAGCCACACGGTGCGTTCAGGTTCCTCCTCCACATCCTGTTGGCCAGATTTCACCCAACATTTATGAGGTAATTGCCACAAGTCGATAGTGGAGGAGTCGCTGTCATACGTTTGAGGCTTCAGCCAATGAGAAACAACAACAACAACCCCCCCCCGCCAAAAAAAAAAAAAAACCTGACATAAAGTGGAAAGTTCCCATTGAACGCCAGCGGAACGGCGCTCGCCAAGTTCCTCCCCTCTAGGAGTTCATACCAGGGTTGAGGGGCCGAGTGTGTCCAACGTTCTGTCAGAGGGCTCCAGAGAGAAAACGGGCCGGACCCGCTCCCCTTACCTGGGGAACCGTCCCCCGACCCAGGGAACCGGCCCTCCCCTCACCCAAACCCACCAAACCCAGACCCCAAACCCAACTCCAGTCTGGAAGTTATGGAAGAACTGGGACACGGACGGAGCAGCAGCAGCAGCAGCCTCTCCGGTTCCAGCATGGAGCTTTTGGCCTGGCCGGAGCCGGAGGGGCCTCGGCGCTGCACAGACGCCAGTCCCACCACAAGCAGCCGCTTCAGGCCCCTGTGGTTTTGGCCTCAGGGGCTGCTGGAGCTCTCTCTCTCTCTCTCTCTCTCTCTCTCTCTCTCTCTCTCTCTCTCTCTCTCTCCCTCTCTCTCTCTCTCCCTCCCTCTCTCTCGTGTATCCTGCTGCTGCTCCACCTCCTTCTCAAACATCTCAGCAGAAGCCGCTGAGGTTCCTCCGGGGACACCGAGGTTGGTTCCAAACTGGGACATGTTTTTTTTTTTTTTTGTGCACACACATATGCACGCAAAAGCAAGCGCACTCACATGGCCTCTTGTCCAGGTGTTGAACTGAAGATGTCCTGATGGTCGGCAGGTTGTCTGGGGACTTTGAACTGCAAAAATTGACTGCTTCTGTTGAAGCCAATTTACATCAACTGCTAAGATGATGTAGTTCGACGAAATGCTGTAAAGTATTTCCATTTGCAACCCAGTTAAAACCAACCTAAACCGAATTAAAACCCTTGTAAACTATTTGGTACAAGTGTAGTCCAGTGTAAAACACTGTAAACCAATTTCAAACCGTGCATAAAAGTGTAAAACAATTTTAACACTTTTAAACCAGTTTAAACTAGTGTAAACGAAGTCAGACCAGTTTAAGCCAGTGTAAACCAGTTTAAACGAGGTTAATCCAGTTTATACCAGTATAAAACAGTGTAAACGAGGTCAAGCCAGTTCAAACCAGTGCTCCAGCCTGTGGTTGAGGCTCTGGCTGCAGTTTGTTGTTTTCATTAAAGTCTTTTATCGTTTGAGGTGAGCGGCACTCAGGTCAGAGTCACACCCCATTGGCTGTCCCGCATACCTTCACCCCCCATCGCCCACCCAGCCCCAGCTACCTGCCCCCTGCCCCCTGCCCCCCCCCCACCCCCTCCCTTGGAAGAGCTTGATGGAGACGGAGGACAATGGCCACTCTGTCTCCCACCTTCCTGTGGCCGGCAGGCCTTAAGGGAAGACTTCTCTGTCTCGACCTCACCCCGTCCTGTCTCCCGCTCCGCCTCACCCTCAGCCCCCCCCCCCCCCCCTCCCTCGTCCCGGTGTGTCATGGGAAAACCTGTTAAAAGGTGACTTCTTTTGTACCTGCCAGTGATCAGAGGGCCAAGGGGCGGGGCCGTTCCCGGGCTCCCCCCGCTGCTGCTCCTCCCTTCCTCAACCTCCTCCTGGGGTGGGGGGGAGACAGCCTAATGAGGAGTTAGCGGCCCGCCGTCCTCCTCCTCTTCTTCTTCTTCTTTTTCTTCTACTTCTTCTTCTGCCGCCCGCTCTCTAATTAACTCCGTCGCCCGGGGTCGCCTCGCTCTGTTTGTGTCCGTGTCGACGGGCAGGAGACACCGGCGCCCCAAACACGTTGCCTCTCCTGACATTATCCCCCTTAACACTCCTCCTCCTCCTTCTCCTCCTCCTCCTCTTCCTCCTCCCGCAGGACAACTCCGCCCTACTTCTATGAAAGCACCTAGCAGAGGAGTAACTAGTAAGTGAGTTAGTCAAAGTCTTTTCTAAAATAATACCTGTAATAGTTTTCAGGACACAACTTTTCTCCTCTTTGTTGCGTGCCTTCTATTACATTAGTTTCATAGTCAAGCTGCTGTCAAAATGGGAAAATCTTGCAATCTATCTCTCTACCTGTCTACGACATGTAAAACGGTGAGAACAGGACTTAATGTGATTTCAGGATGTTTATCTGTCGTACAGTATTGAGAGAAAATCTTATTTCCCATAAAAAGTATTTAAAAATTAAAGCCAAAACCTCTTCTGAAAGAAAAAGTTGATGAGGGAAGAAGAGGAGGAGGAGGAGGAAATGTAGGAAGAGGAGTAGAGGAGGAGGAGGAGGTGAAGGAAGAGGAGTAAAGGAGGAGGAGATGAAGGAGGATGAAGAAAGGAGGCGGAGGAGGATGTGAAAGAAGAGGCGGAGGAGGATGTGAAAGAGGAGGAGGGGGAGGGGCAGTAGGAGGGATGAAGAGGAGGTGGAGGAGGAAGAGAACAGGGAGGAGGAGGAAGAGGAGGAGGAGGAAGGAGAAGAGTGTCAGGTGGCGGCGTGACTTCACCTCTCCGCTGACCCGACTGCCTTTGAAGTCGTCACGGGGACAATAGACGTCACCCTGCGAGGCCGCATAGCTGCAGGTCTGCAGCGGCCATGTCGCATGTCTGCACTACTGGCACACACACGCGCACGTACACACACACACACACACACACACACACAAACACACACACACTACCTGCCCTGTCTCCAGACAGACTCAGAGGTCAGACTGTCGCCGTCTGTATTATTGGGGGCTGGTGGTGGGAGTGAGGAGGGTGGGGGGGCCGTGGGGGTTAAGGGGGTGGGACTAAGTTCCCATAAAAGAGCGGCGGCGGCAGCGGCCAGTTTTTATAAAATCCCCTCGCTGCTGATTGACAGCGCCGGAGCTCCCGAGAGGAAACGCAAACGCTAGGATTTCTGTGGGAACACAAAGAGGACGTGTGGAGGGAGGCGGGGGGAGTAGAGGGGGGAGGAGTGGGGCAGCGAGGGGAGGGAGGGGGGTGGGGGGGGCAGGTCTGGCTCCACGCTGAGGGCCAGACAGGTGGCGCGGCTGCCAAGAGCACAAAACCTCAGGAACAGCAGCGCCGGCCGCCAAGAATGTGGAGCGGGCAGAACGGAGCCGGCCGCTAGCCGTGTAGTGCCGGTGGGGGAGGAAAACAAAAGAAGAAGAAAAGGAGGAGGAAACTGACTCTGGTTCCTGGAGGTCACATGGTGGCATCGATCAGGGTTGTCGTGTGTTTCATCACTGCTTTGGCAACAACAATCGATTACTTGTTCCCTCATCAAGCTGCTGGAAACGCAACTTTCTCCTGGAGATCAATAAAGTATCCATCTATCGTCAGTGAGCGGAGTTAGCATCTAAGCTAATGCTAATTTGTTAAACGCGATTGGGTTTCAGCGGTCGCGTTAAACCACGTTGTTTTGCGTTTGTTTTTTCCATTTAAATATCGTCCAATGTTGTCTGAATATGAGTTTGTTCACACCCGCGAACGAGGCTAACGCTGGCTAACGCTGGCTAACGCTAAACCGCACTGGAGCACAAACGTTGAGTTAGCGCCATCTAGTGAACATTCTGTGTTTTTAAAAAAAAGTTCAATTTGTGTGCGTGTGTGTTTGTGTGTCTGTGCGAGACGGCTGGCTGCCTGGGTGGGTGGGTTTCGGGCCGCGTTCCATTTCTCTGCGGTTATTATTTTGTTTATTTTTATCCTGCTCCGGCTTGTAATTGAGGTCTGCGCAACCTTTCAGTCGGTTTGTTTTATACTGGAGCTCTTTTTGCTCGCTATTCTGGGAAGCGACGCGTGTGCGCACGCACACTCACACACACACACACACACACACACACACACATCTGTTTCTGCTCCGATGCCCCCCCACACACACACACACCCCTCTCCCACCCGTATCAACCGGCTTCATTAGCGTCTTGTGGCATCGCAGGACACATGCAGGCGGAAATCATGTGGAAGTGGTGCATGTACTGTGTGTGTGTGTGTGTGTGTGTGTGTGTGTGTGTGTGTGTGTGTGTGTGTGTGTGTGTGTGTGTGTGTGAGAGAGTAGGGGTCTTTTTTTCTCCTAATCATCTCAGTGTTTTTGTAATGATAGGCCCTCGGCCGCAGCTACTGGGTGCGGCTACCGAGGAAGCCATTAAGCTCGACGTGAGACACTGCCACACACACACACACACACATACAGTTGCTGGGTGTGAGCCTCCACAGGAGCGTCTTTCAGCGTCAAATAACACGACTGACTTTGTGTCACAAATATCAATAATGAGGAGGCTTCAGACTGAAACTTTTCAGGAGGTGTAAACTTGAAAACTTGAAGACTTTGGAAAGTTCTCGGAGTTCCAGCTGCTGTCAGGCTGCTGCCTCTGACTTCCAAGATCTTCAGAACTTCTCTTCTCTCACCTCTCCTCACGGTTCCTCCTCCTCTCCTTCTCCTCCTTTTCTCCTCTCCCATCTCCTCTTCTCCTCCTGCGCCTCCTCTCTTCCTCCTCACCTCCTTTCTTTCCTTCCCTCTTCTCCTTCTCCTCTCATCCTCCTCCTCCTCCTCGTCTCCCCCTCTTCTTCTTTCCTCCTTCTCCTTCTCCTGCCCTCCTCTTTCTCCTCCTTCTCCTCCTTCTCCTACTCTCCTTGTCTTCATCCCCGGCATTTTTAAACGGCGTCTGCGCGCCTCTCCGAAAAACTGTGTTTACCAACTTCCAGGGTCAAAGGTCGCGGCGCTCCTGGCCCAGAGCTGTTGACGGAACATGGGCGGCAAAAGAAAAAAGGGGGAAAAAAAGAAAGAAAAATTCACACATGAAAGGAGGAGAGTGTCTGCGTGATGGACGGAGGAGTGTACAGGTGTGTGCACAAACAAACACACACACACACACACACACAGTCGTACAAAGATTTACAGGGACAGGAGACGAAGATTGACAGCAGCTGCTACCTGAGAGGCTGCAGCCCCCCCCCCTGCATTACAGGCTTGATCACTGAGCTGTCGACTTTTCCCAACACACACACACACACACACACACACACACACACACACACACACACACACACACACTCCAACGCTGCGACCAGTGAAAGGAGTCTTTGAGTCGGAGCCGTTTGAAGCCAAATCACCAAAAGTATTTCGGGATTCGTGAGTCATTACGACTCCGCCGAGGAGAATTTTTTTTTTTTCTTTCTCTCTCTCTCTCTCTCTCCCTCTCTCTCTCTCTCTTTCTCTCTCTCTCTTTCTAAAACGACCTCGTTAGTTCTCGGAACATATTTAAGAAAATGCCCTCGGCTCGGCACGGCACGGCACATTGGCTGCGTGCGGCCGGTAAATGTAGCATCGCCACATTTGGGGTTGAAAATAAAGAATGAAAGAAAAGAAAAGAAAGAAAAAATTAAGTCAAATATAGTTTTTGTGGAGAAACGACAGAGAAAGAAAAAATGTGCTGGTGAGAGGGATTAAAGTGATCTTCCCGTCTCGTGCATATTGCCAGGCTGGATGTCAAGAGGAAGGGAGGAGGAGGAGGAGGAGGAGGAGGAGGAGGAGGGGGCAAGGGAGGAAGAGGGAGGTGAGGTGAAGGTAGGGGAGGTGAGGGAGTGGGAGAGGAGGAGGAGGTGGGGGGGGCGGGGGTGATGGAGAGGGGTGAGGAAGGATGGACTTTTCCTCCGTGAGCCGTCTTGACAGCTCCTTTCATCCTGGCTGAGGCCCCGCTGTTAGCGCAGCACAGCCACCACTTTATCACACACACACACACACACACAGATACAGAGAGAGAGACACACACACACACACACACACACACACACACCCTGGCAGGAGTCTCACCCTCCTGATCCCCGTTTTCAGCTTCAGCTGAAGGAAATCAGTCGACGTCGTCCTGCTGAAAGGTTGGAGAAGCACCTCCTCCTGCTCCTCGTCCTCCTCCTCCTGCTCCTCGTCCCTCTATCCTTGTTCCCCCTCTCCTCCTCCTCCTCCTCCTGCTCCTCGTCCTCCTCGTCCTCCTCCTGCTCCTCATCCTCCTGCTCCTGCTCCTGCTGCTCGTCCCTCTATCCTTGTTCCCCCTCTCCTCCTCCTCCTGCTCCTCATCCTCCTGCTCCTGCTCCTGCTCCTGCTCCTCCTCCTGCTCCTCCTCCTGCTCCTCGTCCCTCTATCCTTGTTCCCCCTCTCCTCCTCCTCCTGCTCCTCCTCCTCCTCTTCCTCCTCCAGCATCCTGACTACGTCTTCTGTCCTCTTCAGCAGCTCGGTCATCATCAGTTGCAGTGGATTCCTGGCGGGTTGCCAGTTTCTGAGCGATATGTTTGCTTTTATTTGGGTCTTAGCACCTCGCTCGGCCTCCTGGACGGCTGCACGTCTTATCTGTTCCATCCTGAGGAAAAAAAGTTCTGGGACCCGAGGTTCCACAAAACGGCTGTGTGGTTCGTGGAGGTGCGAGTTCGAGCACAGCCGACCTCTGTTTGCTCAGCTGATGGAAATCTTCGGCATTCATTCAGGCCTGATTTGATCTTGGTTGCGCACACACACACACACACACACACACACACACACACACACACACACATACGCAGAAAGCGGACAATTGTTATTTTGGACCTGCGGCTAAATGTTTCTGAGTGGCTGCAAATGAGACGTGAGGCCTGAAGTGAACAGCAGCCTACACTGGGTCAAACACACACACACACACACACACACACACACACACACACACACACACGCACATGCTGGCGTGACCTTGCCTTGTAATTACCTGGGAGTCATGAGAGGGCGCCGCCAACGCCGTCACGCCGTAATCATGGCCCGGCGCCGCCACTGGACGCCATCGTCCCTCCTCACTGCTCCGCGTTGTGACTGGTCAACGCCTCTTCTGCTGCTGCTGCTGCTGCTTCTTCCTCTTCTTCCTCTTCTTCCTCTTCTTCTTCTGCTCTCTCATTAGCGCGTCGTGTTTATTTGTCTCATTTGCTGCTTTCTGCCCCCTCGAATTGTGTGTGTGTGTGTGTGTGTGTGTGTGTGTGTGTGTGTGTGTGTTGGTGGGAGGGGAGTGGGAGGTTGTCGTCCCCTCGTCTCCTAGTCCTCATCTTCTTGTCCTTTCATCTCCTTGCCCTCATCTCCTAGTCACCTCATCTTCTTGTCCTTATCTCCTACTCCTCGTCTCCTAGTCCTCATCTTCTTGTCCTCTCATCTCCTAGTCCTCATCTTCTTGTCCTTATCTCCTACTCCTTGTCTCCTAGTCCTCATCTTCTTGTCCTTATCTCCTACTCCTTGTCTCCTAGTCCTCATCTTCTTGTCCTTATCTCCTACTCCTCGTCTCCTAGTCCTTATCTCCTACTCCTTGTCTCCTAGTCCTCATCTTCTTGTCCTTATCTCCTACTCCTCGTCTCCTAGTCCTTATCTCCTACTCCTCGTCTCCTAGTCCTCATCTTCTTGTCCTTATCTCCTAGTCTCCTAGTCTCCTCGTCTCCTAGTCCTCATCCTCTAGTCTCCTCATCTCCTTGTCTCCTCATTGTCTCCTAGTCCTCTTGCCACCTCCTCACCTCGCTCCCTCATCCCCTCGCCCCCTCATCTCCTCCTCCATTGGCACTCTGAAAATGAGCGCTATTCAGCAGGATTCCCTCAGCCTGCTCTCACTGGAGGAGGAAAGTCGGAGGGAAGCGACAACAAACATCGCCGCCTATTTAAGACACAAACGGCGTCATGACAACCAATTGCTGTCTAATGGCAGAGCTGCGCCGCCTGTAGCCACGGTAACCAGGGCAACTGCTGCTGCTGCTGCTGCTGCTGCTGCTGCTTGTACTGCTGCTGCTCTGCAGATTGACTGCTGCTGCTGCTGCTGCTCTGCAGATCTATTGTTGCTGCTGCTGCTGCTGCTGCTTGTACTGCTGCTGCTCTGCAGATCTATTGTTGCTGCTGCTGCTGCTGCTGCTGCTGCTGCTGCTGCTGCTTCTGACGACAGCGAATGAAAACGCGTTCCACGGCAGGAGAACCGGTGGGAACCGCCCTCCGAACCTGGCTGGTGGGTGGGGCAGAGGTCAGAGGTCAGACAGAAACTACATCCTTCCGGCTGCAACTGAACTCTGGGCAGGTTTCTGCTGTAGCCGCCTGCTGCACGGCTGCGTCATTTCTAGATTCCAACTCTGAACACTAGAGGGCGCCTCCACTGGTAAAACAGACTTTTCCGCTCATCAACATGCCTGTTAGCATCAACAGCAACACGCCAAGTGGGTGGCGCAGTGCATGTGTGTGTGTGTGTGTGTGTGTGTGTGAATGGTTTTGCAATACAGCGCCACCTGGAGTATGACACCCAGAGTGGCAGCTCCTTTTGCTTCAGCGTCAGAAATGTTTAATCCTGCGGCGACGCATGAAACTTGATTCACTCTCATCAGACTTCTGCTGCTGCTCCGCTGCCGCTGACCCACTGCTGAACCAGCCCCACACCCTCCGTCCCTCCGTCCCTCCGTCCGTCCGTCACTCCGTCTGTTTGCATCAACACTTCCATGTGGTCGTCTGCTGGAGAACTAGCAAAAGGGCTCAATTTTATGCTAAAAGCCGTATTTAACCGTAATTGCCATAATTGGTATTTTCCAATGGCACCGGGGATAAAAATAAATAAATAAATAAATACAGTTCTCTGTTGGAACGTATTGCAGCTGTACGATATCAGGCGTCCTGACGCCGACGTTACAGCGAATAGAAAAATATAGTAGCTATTTTGTTATTGTTGAATATTTCCCGTCTTATGATCATGACTGTTGATGACGTTGGTGGGCATCGACTGAGTCTGACTGGTGGTCCCAGAGGAGCAGCAGCAGCAGCAGCAGCAGCAGCAGCAGCAGCGCAGCGCTAATTAAATTAGATAAAATAGTTCCTGACAGTGAGCAGCAGCAGCAGCAGCAGCTGCAAGCGATTCTGCTGCAAAAGCATGAACACAATGAGCTGTGATCCTGCCAATCACGTTGGCCCCAGCCAGTCAGTCAGTCAGACCCGGACCTGCTAGTTTTAGGAAGCTAGCTACAGCAGCATCCGTGCTAATCTCTTTAGCAACCGACTGTTTCTTTCAACTTCTTCTGTCTGTCTGATTTTTTTTTCTTGCTTCTCTTTGTCTTTGTCATCTAGACCCGCCTCTTCATCCAAACAAAGGGAGCTGATTGGAAACCGGTTCGCAAACACCGTCCGTGGGAGTTTTGCAGAACGGATGAGCAACATTTTCCCGGTGAACCTGCGGCTGTATGAGGGAGTAAAAAAAATGCATCACGTCAACAGCCAAAATTTGTGAAAATATGCAGAAGATGAAAAAAAAATTTTTGCTTTTGTTATCCAGCAGTTAGTTTTTTTTCCAGTAATAGAAGCTAATTCGCTCTCACTTCGGTGTTTTTTTCATTGCACAAAATACAATTTATCGACTCTCCAAAGCTCCCTTTGCGCCATCTTCTGTCCTAGTTAGCTCACTGCAAATTAGTCCGTGGTAAAAAAAAAGATCCAAGTACTACTACAATTTTTTTTCATTATTTACAGTTTGCATTTTACCCGCCCCCCCCCCCACCTCCTCCCCCCAATTGTGTAACAATGCTGTTGTCAGCAGTGGCTGTGCACGTGTTCCTGTCCGTGCACGTCGAGGAGCCGGCGGTGGTGGTGTTGGCTGCTGCAGACGCTGTGGCTCCGCTGGGCTGCTGCCTCCCCGCCACAGAGCCGCCTTTGTCGGGGTGATTATCCCTGAAGCAGCCAGTGCGCTAGCGCCACCTTCCTTCCTCCGGAGGGAGGGAGCAGCGAGGATCGCTATCCAGGTAGAGCAGGCATTGACAAACTACGGCACGGGGACCATAAGTGGCCCGTTAAGCTTTTTGTTCCGGCCGGCCGAACTTTAAGAAATAATATTAATGGTCAGTTTGCCTTAAAATCGCTGTATTTCATCGGCTTTTTCAGTGTTTCTGCTCCTGCTGCGGCCCCTCTGTCAAATTTTAGAGCCCATTGTGGCCACCGGTCAAAAGGTTTGCCCACCCCTGGACGAGTCAACCTTGTTGCAGCAGCTCAGCCCAAACTGACTCCCATCAACCCTGAGCAGGAACCCTGGTGGTGATGATGTCACTTCCTGTTTCTTTACTCTCTCTCTTTCTCTCTCTAAGCTCTGTCGGCTTCACCCTGAGCCATGGAGGTTAGAAGGTGGGCGGCAGTGCTGAAGGTCAGAATGATTCAAGTCCTGAAAGCAGCAGGAGCAGCAGTAGTAGAAGGAGCAGCAGCAGGGGGAGGAGAAGAAGGAGAAGCAGCAGCAGGAGCAGGAGCAGCAGTAGTAGAAGGAGCAACAGCAGGAGGAGCAGCAACAGTAGTAGAAGCAGCAGCAGGAGCAGGAGCAGCAGTAGTAGAAGGAGCAACAGCAGGAGGAGCAGCAGCAACAGTAGTAGAAGGAGCAACAGCAGGAGGAGCAGCAACAGTAGTAGAAGGAGCAGCAGCAGTAGTAGAAGGAGCAGCAGCAGCAACAGTAGTAGAAGGAGCAACAGCAGGAGGAGCAGCAACAGTAGTAGAAGGAGCAGCAGCAGTAGTAGAAGGAGGAGCAGCAGGAGGAGCAGCAGCAGTCTTGGAAGCTTCTCCTCCACCGACCACAGGCTCCACGGCGGTGGCTGCTAATTAGAGCGCTGCCTGCTGATTGGAGGACTGAGGTTTGTGGGCGGGACGGCGGCCAACTGGTGCCGGCGTGGCCACGTTCCATTCCTAATAGCGGCGCGCAGAAAAAAAAAAAAAACCTCACACAAGGACGCAGGAAAATGCAGTCTTTCGTGATGACGATGATATGGGAAGAACATGTGAGAGCGCCACCTGCAGGAGGCTGCGAGAGCTACAGTGACATGCAGTCATGACACAACAACATGGAAAACTCATAAACCCCCCCCCCCCCCCTCCCCCCTTCCCAGTTTCCCACCACAGGCCTGGCAGGACTTCATAATTCCTGCCGTATTTCTTCCCGTCCTAACTCCTGACACATTTATCGCCCTCTCTCTCCCTCTCTCTCACTGCCTGTCTCTTTCTCTTTCTTTCCCCCTCACACACACACACACACACACACACTTATCAGCGGTTGCCACATTCTCACAATTAACCCCCTTTTTTGCAGGAAATTGAATTACTCGCTCAGTTTGTGAGCAGCTCAGCGGAGACTCCTCCTCCCTCCTCATCACTTCCTTCTCTCTCCACCTCCTCCTCCCTCCTCATCACTTCCTTCTCTCTCCACCTCCTCCTCCCTCCTCATCACTTCCTTCTCTCTCCACCTCCTCCTCCCTCCTCATCACTTCCTTCTCTCTCCACCTCCTCCTCCCTCCTCATCACTTCCTTCTCTCTCCACCTCCTCCTCCCTCCTCATCACTTCCTTCTATCTCCACCTCCTCCTCCCTCCTCATCACTTCCTTCTCTCTCCACCTCCTCCTCCCTCCTCATCACTTCCTTCTATCTCCACCTCCTCCTCCCTCCTCATCACTTCCTTCTCTCTCCACCTCCTCCTCCCTCCTCATCACTTCCTTCTCTCTCCACCTCCTCCTCCCTCCTCATCACTTCCTTCTATCTCCACCTCCTCCTCCCTCCTCATCACTTCCTTCTCTCTCCACCTCCTCCTCCCTCCTCATCACTTCCTTCTATCTCCACCTCCTCCTCCCTCCTCATCACTTCCTTCTCTCTCCACCTCCTCCCTCCTCATCACTTCCTTCTATCTCCACCTCCTCCTCCTCCCTCCTCATCACTTCCTTCTATCTCCACCTCCTCCTCCCTCCTCATCACTTCCTTCTCTCTCCACCTCCTCCTCCATCCTCATCACTTCCTTCTCTCTCCACCTCCTCCTCCCTCCTCATCACTTCCTTCTATCTCCACCTCCTCCTCCCTCCTCATCACTTCCTTCTCTCTCCACCTCCTCCCTCCTCATCACTTCCTTCTATCTCCACCTCCTCCTCCCTCCTCATCACTTCCTTCTCTCTCCACCTCCTCCCTCCTCATCACTTCCTTCTATCTCCACCTCCTCCTCCTCCCTCCTCATCACTTCCTTCTATCTCCACCTCCTCCTCCCTCCTCATCACTTCCTTCTATCTCCACCTCCTCCTCCCTCCTCATCACTTCCTTCTCTCTCCACCTCCTCCTCCCTCCTCATCACTTCCTTCTCTCTCTCCACCTCCTCCTCCCTCCTCATCACTTCCTTCTCTCTCCACCTCCTCCCTCCTCATCACTTCCTTCTCTCTCCACCTCCTCATCACTTCCTTCTCTCTTCTCTCTCCACCTCCTCCCTCATCACTTCCTTCTCTCTCCACCTCCTCATCACTTCCTTCTCTCTTCTCTCTCCACCTCCTCCCTCCTCATCACTTCCTTCTCTCTCCACCTCCTCCTCCTCCTCTGTCCTTCCTCCCTCTTTTTTGTGTCCCACCTCTCCTTTTATTTTTTGAATCTCAGTTTCATCCTCATTCTCTTCTCCTCTCGCCCTCCCCTGCATCTGATCGTTGCATTTCTTCCTCGACTCTTTCTACACGTCTTCTCCTCCGTGTCTCCTCCCTTCTCTGTGTCCCCCTCTCTCCTCAAGTTTATCCCCTCATCCTCTCTTTTATTACCCGCCTCCCCCTTCTTCCTCCTCCCCCTTCTGTCTTTCTCCTCCTTTCCTCCCCCTCCTCCTCCTCAGTGCAGGTGGTCAGCTGACTTGATTAGTGAAAAGCTCGCCTGGCGTCCTGAAGTCGAGGTGAAGCTGTGGAGGGCAGCACGCCGAGCCGTCGATGATTGAGGCCATTCAGGGCTGAAGTGGGGGTGGGGGTGGGGGGGGGGTGGCCGTGGTTTGGCTCGCGCCGCCCGCCACACGTGGCGCAGTGTGCACCGCTCTCATTACGGCCTATTGTCCGGCCGCTCTCAGTGCGGCGGAGACGAGGAGGTGGAGGAGGAGGAGGAGGAGGAGGAGATTAAATAACGACCTCGTCGGCCGCCGCCATTGGTCGGAGACGAAGCAGCGGCGGAATGCGTCGGCGTTCCTGCCGGCGAATGGTGGAGGCCCTGAAAGGAGGGAAGAAAGAGGAGTGAAAGCTCTCCATCAGTCGCACAACCTGCAGAGAACTCCTTTGTGTCAATCATCTCGTTTGTTCCAGGCTCCGTCCACTTCCCCACCACTCCGCCCACTTCTCCACGGACCCACCGGCCTACTGGACGCCCCCAGCCGCATTCAACAGCCACTCCAGTGAGTTTCATACTCATTTCGTACTTTCAAATTTTTTTTTGACCCCCTTGAAAGAAACGACGTCCTTTTTTGAAACTTTTATCCTCTTGAGATTTTGTGCCTTTTCTGACTTTTTCACGCTAAGCCGTCGCACAGCAGCCGTCCCAGTGAGTTTCAAGCTGAGCTGGACTCCTGGGGTCGGCGGTTCGGGACTGGTGACGGGTCGAGTTCAGTGACGTCCATGGCTGGTGAGGCTCCGACTTCATCACGATCACATTTCCAAACAGAAGAACCCTGCAGAGTTGCTGATTCACTGCTGGGTTCACGGCTCGCGTTTAAACTCTTCTGTTTCCAACCACCGACCTCAGCAGTCGGAGTCGTGTCTCTTACTCACTGAGCTATCTGCACGCCGTTGCTACACTCACTGCCACTCGCGCGTTTGTCTTCTTCGAGGGCCATTGGACCTCAAAATGTAATTTTGAGGTCCATTGTAATTTTGCCCGTCCTCAGAAGAGAACCACCGAACCGAGAGAACCAAGCCATTTAACCGGCACACCGAGTGACCAGGTTAGGGTTAGGGTTAGGGTTAGGGTTAGCTTCTGTTGTTGCAATCATCTTTCATTGTCGGGGTTTGTCATTGAAAATTTGTACAAGTCTTTAACCTGAGTCTTTAACCTGTGTTCCAAGTCATCTGTCCAGCACTGTGAACTATCTGCTGGCTTCTAACAGCTGTCATCGAACAGTCATCCAAGTCAATTTGAAGCTGATCCAGGACTTCACGCAGCTCTTTTTGGGCATTTTGCTTTCTGTCACTCTTTTCAGTCACCCCAGTGAGTTTCAGTAACTCACAATCTTCTTGATTTCCCCTCTTTTTTTATGCTAGGCTACCATGTACCAGTTGTTCCAGTGAGTTTCAACCCGATCAGTCTTTCAAACTCAAGGCTTTGTGGTTACAGTTTACCTGCGGCTGGGGTCGGGGTCGTCATCGAAACCCTGAACTTACCTGGCCTGTTTCCTATTGGACCTCTGGGAGAAGACACATGGACTCTTTGACTTGGACCTTCAAATTAGAACAACGTTCAATACGACTGGATCCACTTTTCCATTTTCTCAGGACATCAAACTCAAAGTGCTCAGTTGCTTCTCCTCCTCCTCCTCCTCCTCCTCCCCCTCAGCCTTCTCCCCCTTAACCACCGTAGACCATCTGGCACTGAGCCCTCCCCTAAACTCCCCCCCCCAC
Source organism: Nelusetta ayraudi (assembly GCF_046127955.1). Lineage (NCBI taxonomy): Eukaryota > Metazoa > Chordata > Actinopteri > Tetraodontiformes > Monacanthidae > Nelusetta > Nelusetta ayraudi. The sequence goes on along the minus strand of NW_027466129.1, from coordinate 940,416 downwards.
TCCATCCCGCAGAACCTCGCTCCAGCAGCTCCAACCGTGAACCTTCGCCGTGGTTCCGGCCGGAGAGAAACTTCCCGGCTCCATGTTGGTTCATCAGCTCGACTTTAATAGTAAAACACAGCGCAACAAAGTTCTGCATCAACAGTGACGTCGTCATTGTCGCAGCTCTCAGTGGATCATACAGTGGATCATACAGTCGATGCAGTTGTTGCTTCGCTTCACAACGAAGGGGAGAAAAAAACCAAAACAAGTGCAAAATACAACTTTTGATTTGTGAAAGTGACACAAAGTTTGCGATGAATATGTGTGTGTGTGTGTGTGTGTGTGTGTGTGTGTGTGTGTGTGTGTGTGTGTGTGTGTGTGTTGGGACATGTTCCCTGCATGCAGCCACTAAAAGAAGCACAATACAAAGTCAACCAGTGTGACACAACAATGTAAACAACACACGGCTAGTTAGTCTAAGGAGCGCTGCTGCTGCTGCTGCTGCTGCTGCTGCTGCTGCTGCTGCTGCTGCTGCTGCGGCTCCGTCGTCTTCTTCTTCTTCTTCAGTTTAACATTAGTGCAAAGCGTTGTTACAGTACAACAAATCTTCATAAGGCTACAGGAACTGCCACTGGAGACACACACTGCACTCCTGGAACTCACCGCTGCCACCACCAGGTCTGGACAGGAAGTGGGCGGGGGAGGTGAGGGGGCGGAGCAAACAGAGCAGAGCGTACATGCTACAGTGACACGGCTAAAAAAAAAAAAAAATACTGAATTAAAGTCAAATAAATCATGATGAAGATCATTTACAAAACTGAAAGTAAACTGGAGCCGGCGCTCTATGAAGCCAGCTCCATAGGCCCCTCCTCCTCGCCGTCGGCCCGGTTGGCGCGGATCTCCACCAGCGTGCGAGTGAAGCGGCTCCAGTCGTCAGTGTGAGTCACCGACAGCTGGAGACACACAACAGTCAGTCAGTCAGTCAGTCAATCAATCAATCAATCAATCAATCAATAAACTATCCCATCACAGTCCGAAAACGGAAAAATCAATCTACTAAGAATGGAAAATCTCAACATGTCCCAAAGTCGAGAGAAAAAAACAACATATTATGCAACCAGAAGACAATTTTTATTTTGAAATATTTTTAAATGTAATTTTCTTGCAGCAGGAAAAGTTCCCTCGGCTCTTTCAGCCCCAGCAGCTCGGACTGACCACCCACGCCGTCTGCAGCCGCGTGTGCAGGCTGTAATTAACCAGGAACAAGCAGGTGGGGGGAGGGGTGTCTCCCATGGCCCCGCCCACCCTGGCCCCGCCTCCAAACTGGGCCAACCGCGGTGGCGAGCGCTAACTGAAGGTTCTCCATAAAGTTTCCCTGCTGCTGCTCCGTAACACGACAACCCTGCCGGACCGGTTCTGGAGGGTTCTGCTCCGCTCATCCGAACTCTCAGCAGGACGCAGGAGGAGAAAACCATCCTGGAGTCGAAGGGTTCTGCCGTCCGGGTTTCCTGGAAGCGTCTCCAGAGTCGCCCTCCCCTCCCCCCCCCACCCCTCTCGCTGCGCCTCGATTTAGCTGCTGTGGCGACGACGGTTTCTAGCAAAGTAAATACCACCATCACCACACACACACACACTCTCTCTCACTCCTCCAAGAGTGACTTTTATTGATGACTCTCCGCTAGCCGACCGTCCGTCAGACCACCGACGACTCGCTGCTCAACATAAAAGATGCTAAAATTAGCGGTGCGGCCTCACTCGCAAACCAGAGGCCTCTGAACTGCAGCCAACAGTTAAAGGCAGCGCCCCCTAGAGTCACGCAGAGGCCAATCAAGTGCATCCACATGGTGGCACTGATGTGTGTTAGGGTTGGGGTTTTGAGTTAGGGTTGGGTTTGGGTCCGGGTCAGGGTCAGGGTCAGGGTCCCACGCCATGGCCCCCCAGATAGCATTAGCATGTGGTCAGGGACCCCTTTCGCAAACCAACGCAGCTTGTGTTGTTCAGCAAGTCACCTTAATAAACAGCGTCTCACACACACACACACACACAACGCCATGAACAATGTTTTTGACTGGCAGGCATCTATTGATCAATTGTATTAAATAATACTAATTGAAAAAATAACTCCACTATATTTGTCAGTAATAATTGAAAGATAATTTGATTCTACAACTTAATTGTTCATTTCCTTTTTGTTCATCTTCCCTCCAATATTCTGCGGTCCCCCCTTGTGCCCCATGGCGGCCCCCCATGGGGCCACAGGCCCCGCTTTAAAACCACTGGCTTAGCTAACACGCAGGACTTCAGGGACTTGCAGTTTTTTTTTTCTTTTGTGCCGCGAGTACGAATCTACTTCTCCCACCGTGTTTCATCATTTCCTGCAAAAATGATGCAAAGCCCAAAAAATAAAAAGTTAATTTTAGTTGCAAACTGTACAGCTCCAGTCCAACCCAGCACCAGTAACCAGAGCCAGAACCAAGACCAGAACCAGAACCTGAAGCAGTCACATTCTCAGTGACCAATGGGCGTCGTCCGTACCTCTCCGGTGTCGTAGATGAAGACCCGCCCCTCCGAGTCGCCCACTGCCACCTCCTTCCCTCCGGACGACCATCGCACCCTGTTGAGGGCCGACGCCCCCTCGATGGTCACGCTGGCCGTCGGCACCTGCGGGACCAAATGAAGCGGAACGTCGTTCACACGGGTCGTTAAAAAAACCCCACATACAGTTAAAAAGAATGAAATCAATAAATCAGAGGCTCTGCATGTGAACTTTGACCTCTTTGGACTCATAAAACTGGTTTTACTGAGCTTTTAATGAATCCATAAAGTCCGGTCGGCCGGCAGCCTCTGATTCTGACGCTTGTGGAAGGATTAAGATAATTTGTTTTTAGAAAAAAAAATATATATACATATATATATATATTTTTTTTCTGGAGAGCCTGTCAGAGTTCAGTCGGTCCCAGTGAACATCAACAAGCCTCCAATAAACAGCAAAGCTGAGAACCCGGAAGACATGCAAACACATCAGAGTAAGGGCCCCTCCAGTGGTCGCCGGCGGTACTGCACTGTTTTCCTTGGCCCGTCTCGTCACTTGCACACAAGGTCAAACGAGTCCTGGCTGCAGTTTATTTTTTCCGGGGCCGTTTCCCTCCCGACGCTCGTTATTAGGAGCTAAACTGGGAGTCGAGTCCTGCAGCGACGGCTCCGGAACACAAACAACCGGCAGAGGTGGTTGGACAAACAGTGGCGCTGGCTCCGCCCCCCTGGCTGGCTCCGCCTCCCTTCCAACACCGACTGCTTGCGCCACCCGAACGGGTGGCATTGGGCGGGGCTTAGCAGCGTGGCCCTTCACGGCTGGCTCCTCCCACTGTATTTAAAGCGGCGCTAACCGCACGCCGACGGCCGCTAGCCTGCTAGCCTGCAGCACTCTGGCCCAGTGGGGTTTTAAAGTGGCTGTGTGTGCGTGTGTGTGTGTGTGTGTGTGCGTGTGTTGAAATGAGAACCAGACGTTGCTGCTGGACCACTGCTGTTTGTGTCTCTTGTGTGTGCGTGTGCGTGTGTGTGTGTGTGTTTTTAATGCGACGGTAACAATGGGAGCCTGTTGTGTAATGTAGTTTAGTGTTGTGTTGAGTTGTCTTGTGTTTTGTGCGTTGTGCGTGCTCATGCTGCGCTGCATCCTGCTCATGTATGGCGTCACAGCCAGCGAATGTTTCCCACGAGACTCGTCGCCCTCGAGGACGATGAACTTCTGTCGAGACGGCCGCTGTCAGAGGGAATCAAGGGTGACGAGATGAGACGCAGTGAAAGGAAGAAAAAAAAGAAGAAGAAAAGATCCGGCGAGATGGGAAGTAAATTGTCCAGTGAAGTAGCTTCACAGTAGAGAGGAAGCAGCAGAGCCTCTGATACTGAGAGGAAGAAGGAAAAGAAGGTGGAAGGATCATTTCATCACGGCTGCTGGCTGGGGAAAAAAAAAAAAAAAAAATCCTTTTAAGTCTGAGAACTTTCCAGCGACTGTCACAGTTTGGAGCTGAAAGCTTTGTGATTGTCGACAGAGAAACGTGAGAGGAATGTCGCAGCGGTCAAACCAAGCTGAGTTCTGCTGCGTCTCCAGTAATTAGCCAGGTCCATTCTGCTCACTCTGGACAAGAGAAAGCATCCAAACTGAGTTCGGCCTGACCAATCAGCGTCCTCTCTGAGGAGGAGGGGGCGGAGCCACAACCAGGAGGAACTATTTCACTTTGTATTTCTTTAATGGAATTTTGCATTTTAGCCCCAAAAAATTTGTTTTCGCTGAAATTCTTTTGAACTGAAAAAAAAAAAAATGCTTCAAAAACGATGAAGTGAAGGAGGGAACAGTTTCTGTTCTGTTTCCGTCTTCGCTCCTCGGTGCTTTCAAATTCAACCCGACTGAAGTTGCTTCAGGTCTCCTGAGAATAAACCTCCTCTGCGCTGCTCTTTTATTATTTCCATCTCCAGCCTGTGGCGGGTGGGCGGAGCCTCCCCCTCCTTCCCCCCCCCGCCTGTGGTCTCCCGCCGAGGGGCTGTAGTGCCGCCACCACATGACAGAGGGCGCTGGGGGGGGTCGTGAGAGTGCGCTAACGTCGGACAGCGGCGGTAGGAATGTCGGTGGCGGTGGCCGGGGGGGTGGGGGTGGTGGTGGCGGGTGGGGGGGTGTCACCGGGTCACTCTGATTTAGAGCGGTGGCTGCTGGGCAGCAACGCCCACCAGGGAGTCTGGAGGTCGGCGGGCGAGGCTTTGGCAGCAGCAGGACAGTCACACACACACACACACACACACACACACCTCGGTGTCGTTGTTGAGGTTCCACAGGTCCAGGCGGCCCATCCCGTCCACGGCGGCGAACATGGCCGGGTGCACCGGAGACCACATGACGTCGTAGACGTAGTCGGCGTTGTCCTCAAACGAGTACAGAGGCTTGTTGTGCTGGGAGAGAGAGAGGGAGAGAGAGAGAGAGGGAGGGAGAGGGATGGAGAGAGAGGGAGAGGGAGGGATAGAGAGAGAGAGGGAGGGAGAGGGAGGGAGAGAGAGGGAGAGGGAGGGAGAGAGGGAGAGAGAGGGAGAGGGAGGGAGAGAGAGAGAGAGGGAGGGAGAGAGAGAGGGAGAGAGAGGGAGTAAGAGGGAGACAGAGGGAGAGAGGGAGTAAGAGGGAGAGAGAGGGAGGGAGAGAGAGAGGGAGTAAGAAGGAGGGAGAGAGGGAGTAAGAGGGAGAGAGAGGGAGGGAGAGGGAGAGAGAGAGAGAGGGAGTAAGAGGGAGAGAGAGAGAGGGAGAGAGAGGGAGGGAGTAAGAGGGAGAGAGAGAGAGGGAGTAAGAGGGAGGGAGGGAGAGAGAGGGAGTAAGAGGGAGAGGGAGGGAGAGAGAGAGGGAGGGAGTGATGGAGCGTCAGACAGAGTGGCGCTGACTCGGCCTTGGGGCCTGTCTGGGTGTTCAGCCCTAATTAAAAAGCCCTCGTACATTCACGCAGCGCCATAAAACTGCTGGGGGGAGATGAAAGAGACGCACACACGCACGCGCACACACACACACACACACAAGGTGTACTGTAACCTCAACACAACAGCTGTCACAGAGAGAGAGAGACCGAACCAGGAAGTGATCGGCGTCAGTGAGCGAAAATTAACATGACGGAAAGTTGAGCGTCTGTGTGTGCGTGCGTGTGTGTGTGTGTGTGTGTGTGTGTGCGCGTGTGTGTGCGTGTGTGTGTGTGTGTGCGTGTGTGTGCGTGTGTGTGTGTGTGTGTGTGTGCGTGTGTGCGACTACCTGACATACCTGACAGGTGGAGTGGAGACAGTTTGGCTGCAGGAGCCAATGAAAGAATGCGGTCCCGCCCTCCCTCCTCTCCTCACATTGTCTCTCTGTGGCTCACACACCAATACACACACACACACACACACACACACACACACACACACACACACACACGCATGCACGCACAGAGGCAATTTCAAGCCTGGGTTGAGGCTGATTGAGGGCCTGCGGGGCGACGCTGAGGTCATTTTCTCTTCTTTTTAACTCCGTCTCTCACTCCGAGTTGAGTTTTTCTGCAGCTTGTTTGTCTCTCGGCTCGGCTCGGCTCGGCTCGGCTCCCCCCCGGTGGTGAAGCCCCGGCAGCGCAGAGAAAGATCGAGGCGCGGCTTTCCGCCCACCCGGCCGACTCAGTTCGCAGCGTAAACAACCATCTGGCTGCAGAAGGTGTGTTTGCAGCAGCAGCAGCAGCAGCAGCAGCAGCAGCAGCAGCAGCAGTGAGTCTCGGCGCTAATCTGAAAATGATGTTTAATCCCAGCGGCGCCGCAGCAGAGGGCGCCGCTAGTCATTATCTCCGTTCTCCAGCCTGCCCCACGCAACCAGGCAGGGGGAGGGAGGAGCTCACAGATGATGATTTCTTTTTTTTTTAAACGTTGGAATATAAGCCACGCCCACTTCCACCCACCTCGCTGAGCTCGGTCCAGACCAACACCTGAACATCCAGAACCAGAGTTCAAAGACTTCAAGGCCGCTGTAGTGACTGTAGTGACCCGGGACACCTGGTGGCCGCATGTGGCACTGCAGCTCAACGCTCAACGACAAGCGCACGGCAGCCTAGACACAGGAAGCAGGAAGTAGAAGAGGGAGTAGAAGCAGAAGAAGAAGAAGAAGAAGAAGAAGAAGAAGAAGAAACGCACGACTATCTGAAAGTGATGGTCGTGCAAATGAATCGTCCCGTGGTCAGTTTAAGCAGGTGGGCGGCAAACAGAGGGCCAAATGCTATGCTAAATGCTGCGCCGCATCGCAAACCCTCAGCCCTCCCCTCGGCCAATCACTGAGTCCCCTGACTAACCGCAGTGTTTGCACGAGTGAGTGTGAAAACACCAGGCGTGTGTGTGTGTGTGTGTGTGTGTGTGTGTGTGTGTGTAGGTGAACCTCTAGAGGTTTAAGGTTAGCAAAGCCAACTTGCTTAAAGGTGCATGTGTGGCGTGTGAGGTGGTGTGTCTGATGTTTGCACACACACACACACACACACACTCTCACTCTCAGGTATTCTGCGCCTGCCCGCCCACACACACACACACACACACACACACGCACAGTGGCGTGTGACGAGGAGGGAGACAGGCACACATTCCTGCGGCGGCCCTCAAAGGAAGAGGGAATTCCCAGATCCAGCAGGAATAACAACACGTCTCCCTCTGATGAAAATCCGCAGAAGATGTTTTAATATGAGTGGCGGTGGGCGGCGGGGCTGCGTGCAAACATCCATCAGCGCTGCCGCGGCGCCCCGTCGCACTGTGAGACGGTGAGGCCGGATCCTCCGCCCGGATCCACCCGGCTCCACCCGGATCCACCCGGCTCCCGGCGGGATGAAGGCTTTTTTATGGAATATTCATTATGGGCCAGATCCACACAGCGACTGCACGGCTTCTACGACAGCGCCGAAAACACTGCGTCTGAGCCACAGAGCAAAATGCACCGGACTCATTTGAATACATTTAAACCAGTCATCGCTCACCTCAGTCGAAACAGGGGCGGAGCCACAAGGAGTTTGCGCTCACGTCCGCACGGAACTTGGCGGACGCAAACAGCGGCTGATGATGAGGTGTGTGAATATACTGTATATAGATTTTTTTTTTTTTTTATTATATACGATGTGAGTCTATTTATGGCTCCTCCCCCACTCTGTATTAACAGCCAGTCTTTTTTTTTTTTTCTTTGCAACCGGCTTTGGCGGCCCCTGCTGGCCAAACGATACAGACTGAGCTCCAATCAGAGTCACAGTCTGATATTCTCTCTCTCTCTCTCTCTCTCTCTCTCTCTCTCTCTCTCGATCCTCGCAGAGTCACGCAGGACACTGGAGGAAAGAGGCTGATTTTGACAGGAAGTGGCTCCACACAGAGTCCACAATCAACCACCTCTCTCTCTCTCTCTCTCCCTCTCTCTCTCTCTCTCTCTCTCTCTCTCTCTCTCTCTCTCTCTCGGCCCACCTTGGTGCTCCAGAGCTTGACGGTCCAGTCGAAGGAGGAGGTGAGGAAGAGGTGGGAGAAGTCGATGGTGCCCACGGCGCCGTGGCAGCTCAGGCCGGTCACGGGCCCCTGGTGGCCCTCGAATATCTCGCAGATGCCGGCCTTACTAGGGGTGCGAGGAGAGGGCGTGGGGGTGGGGGTGGCAGAGGAGGGTTTAATAGGTCTTAAAGGCGATTCAGTGATTCGTCACAGGAAGAACCAGCAGCCTCACACAGACACAGCGCCCCCAGCTGGTGCAGGGTTGCATCATCAATGCTATCTAGGAATTTGATGCTGGGTGGGCAGGCAACCAAACAAATAGTTATGTAGTTGTGCATCAGCCCAGCTGGGGGCGCTGTGCTGACAGCGGGGCTCCCTGAATTCAAAAAGTGATTTCAGAAAATACAATTTACTTTTTTTTTTTCAATTTGAAGTTTTGATGGAACACTTGTTTTACTTTTAAAGAGCTCAAAGTTTAAAAAAATAAATAAATACATTTGCAACACAGCCAGAGAGAATTAATTGAAAAGAATTAAGTCGTCAAATTGAGGGGAAAGTATGTTTTTTAAACAGTGTTTGTGTTTGTGTGTGTGTGTGTGTGTGTGTGTGTGTGTGTGTGTGTGTGTGTGTGTGTGCGCGCGCACGTGTGTGCCGCCCACCCACCTGCCGTGTCTGGACGCCGTGTACACCGTCCCCTCCTCGCTGCCCACCACGTAGTTGTTGACGTCCCCGGTGGGGAAGGCCATCCCAGTCACTGCCACCGGCTTGGACTTGTTGTACACCAGCTCCATGGTCTCCTGCACACACACACACACACACACACACACACACACACACACACACACACACACAATGAGCAGGCGGCCAGGTGTGTGTGCGTGTGCATGTGTGAGTGTGAGAGTGGCAGTGTGTGTGTGTGTGTGTGTGTGTGTGTGTGTGTGTGTGTACCTGCGGCTGCGACAGCATGTCCAGGCTCCAGGAACACATCTTGCCGTCAGTGGAGACGGTGATCAGGTTGTTGGCGTTCTGCGTCCCCACCACGTTCACACAGTACACTGGGTGCTACGCACACACACACACACACACACACACACACACACACACACACACACACACAGTTGACGCGGTTGCATTCAGCCTCAGTGTGATGTTGTGCGATGTGTGCTCTGACGTCCTCACGGTGTGAGCCGCCGCCGACAGCGGCGTCCTCTGGACCGGCGTGCGACGGTGGCTGCGGTTGTCCCACAGGACGATCTGTCCCGAGTAAGTCCCGCCCACCAGCAGGTTGGGGTGAAACCTGGCGAAGCCCACCGAGACCACGGGCGACTGCAGAAGACACGGAAACGGGATTTCAAAACTGACGAGATCGGCCAGTTTTTCGCTCTTGGGCGAAAAATGAGAGAAAAGCTGATTCCATGCTGCCCCCTGCTGGTGCTTACAGTACAGTACAGTAGTCTTGCAGCGCTTTAATCGTCAGAATCAACACAATTCTTCGGATATAAAACATTTTTTTTTTACTTAAAAAAAATAAATGAATGAATAAATAAACTTGACGTGAAAGCAAGACGTTGAAGCCGCTGAATTTGTCGATTTGACGGCTGTCAAAGATTTTCTGACATGACAAGTGGAAGAAATATGAAGTAAAAAGCTGTCAAACGTTTTTGATTAACACAACCTGCGACTAAAACAAGTGGACAATGAAAAAAATTGCAATGGATTGTGGGCGGAGCAAGATGAGTGCGTTGAGCATCCAGCAAAGAGAGGGGAAGGGGGGGGGGGGGGGGGTTGGCGGGGGAACAAAGAGGTGAACTGTGGTCCAAAGAACGTTTCAGCTTACAGCATCAAAACGGAGCGCCGGCCGTGACGGGAACGCCCTCTGACCTCCACCTCCCCCCCCACCCCCCCTTCCTTCTCCACCGCCGCCGTGGTTATTGAGTTTCGGTCCCGCTGACCATTCGTCCAATAAGCAGCCGGGATGATGGATGATGATGATGATGATGATGATGATGGTGATGGTGATGCAAATAGGCCACAACAGGGACAGTGAGAGCATGATGACATCATACCGATACCGATACCGGGTCAGTATCAGGTTTTTAAGTTTTAAAGGTCCAGTGTGTAATTCTTGGCTTGATTTATGATTTTTAAATAAAAACGTAATATACTGCCCATAAATACATTAATGAAAGTCCATATTTGCAGTAAAATAAAAGTCATTTGGATTTCGACCCTTAGAACGGTACTTAAAAATATACACAAAAATATACATGGATCCAAGGGACTTGCTTCCAGTTAGCTGCCATCTTGCAACCACTATAACTTCTAAGGAAGCCTGGTGTGGACAATCCAGCTGTCAGACAGTGGGTTTCGTATTTCTTATTTCGCGTGCAACGCTCGCATCCTCAAGTGAACCACAGAAGAAGAAGGTGGACAAAGTACTCACAGGTCACCGTAGTTCACTGGCAGTCTCGGGAGAGGGAAGCTACGGAGTGCCTAAGCGGACTTACATGAAAGAGCCCTGCAATTTAAAATGTGCCCACTTGATGTCACTATTCCTTCTTAAAAATCTCCAAATATTACAAACTTAACTTTTAAGGGGTCAGAAAACTCCCTTTTATCTTAGCCCCTCCCCCTCCTGCCGACATCATCGGCTGTTGTTGATAGATAGATAGATAGATAATAGATTTAGTTCGATACTGTGTCGAATATCTTCCAAAATCTGTGGTTCTAGCAACTTGCAACTTTAACACGTTGTTATTATTATTTAGTAAATATGTTTTTTACGATACATCATTGTGCTGTTCAAATGGATTTGCTGCAATTTTTCCTCATAGCCACACAATTACGAGTCCTTTGCCAATACGTCAAGCCGACAGTAGCTGTTCAGTAGCTAAAATCAACAGTCGGTAAACAGCAAAGTTCTTCCTGGCACTGATCTCGCCAGCGAAGGAACGACAACGGGAGGCTCCGTTGTCGCTCCACAATTAACGTCGGCAAAGAACAAAAAAAACAAAAAAAAGGAGGCCAAAACTGGGAACTCCGCTCGTCCCCGCCGACAGTTTTCACCCGGCGTAAACATCTCTGCCACACGGCACCACGACAAAGAGAAGCCAAATCAAATCAGGGCCGCCCTCTATTGGCTCCATATGTGTCCTTTCACTCCGCAGCCCTATCAGCGGAGGGCTGGGGGCCGAGGGGGCAACCGTCTCTTTGAGAAACCACAGCTCATGGCATCATTTCCCCGGAGTGCTGTCAGACTTGGTGAGAGAGCTACCGAAAATTAGCCGCGACCTCGAACTTTGAGGCTCCTGCCAGCGGTGACTTGGGCCCCGAGACATGAAAGACGCTCGCCCTCCGCTAAATGTTTCAAATCAAGTGTCACATCGGCAGATGTGTTTTTCTCAGAGCCTCTTAAATGTAACACACACACATATACATATATATACACACATATATATATGTAATTTGGTGCTCAAGGGAGATCAATTTGTCCGACGCTATGAGGGGACTTTAAGATTTAAGTGCATCCTGCAGTCAGATGTCGTGTTAGGAAATCAGCGGAAAGCCCTGAAAATCTGGAGAACTTTGGCTAAATCTCTGCGGTCGCCGTCTGTGCTCCTTCAGTCTCCTTCGAAAAAAAAAAAACTCCCGTGAAATCTTGGAAAAGTACTTTAATCTATCCACGCTTGCCTCGGCCCGCCGCTGGTAGTCGGAGTCTTCAACTTGTGTTCCGAGACGGCATCATGTGAACAAAACTGGATTGAACCGGAAAAACTGGGGGGCCCAGGTGTCGTACAGCTTGGTTTGGCTGCGATTAGCCACGCTAGCTACCACGCTATCTAACTGCCCCATGCGTCAAGCCAGCTTGTTGCGGAGAAACGCAGCGTTCCGCCCAGGATGGAAGACTCTGCATCGCTCCCTCTTCCCTCGTCTCCCTTCTCCCGTCTCCAACGGATCACAGCGAATGAGAACAAGCAAATTGGAACGTGACGGGAAGTTCGGCTGGGGGAAAAAACAAAAACACCAGACGACAAAGTTACGACATTGGAAGTAAAAATAAAAGCAGCTCGTGGAAATTTGACTTGCAAGACGCTTCTGTTGCCTCTGCTGCTTCTTCCAGTCTGTTTCTAGGCAGGTTGGTACATAGCAAAGGCTCCTTACTGACCCCCACAGGTCACAACTACAAGTTTGGATCGCTTTGGATCCAGCCTCTGCAACACTAAGGCTCACAGGGCCGAGCGCTCCTGGCAGCTCTTGTCCTACTAATGGGACGTGTTGTGTGGAGGACGACGCCGAGGCGGTGAGCTCGGATGAAAGACGAGAGAGGAGAGGAGAAGGGAGAACACTCCCGTCCTTTGTTGCCTCCTGCTCTCCTCCAGTTGAGACCTCGGGCGACAAACTGCAGGACCGCAGCCAGAAGGTGGAGGGTAGAGGGAGAATACCCCCCCCCCCCCCTCTATTCCTTCGCTCGCCGCACTCGTCTGTTTTCCACTCTGCCTTATCAGCTCCAGATGGACGGGAGCGTCGCGGCCTCCGTACCCCCCCGACCACCTCGTTCCTCCTGCTGCCGCCGCCGCGCCATCTGGCATCGCTTCCTCTGCAACACCCTGCAGATTTTGTCACTCTGCGGTGGGAGAGGAGAAGCCAGGAGAAGCCAGTGTCTGCAGGCAGAGGAGGAGTGAGAGAAGAGGAGGAGCAGGAGGCGCTGGGTGAGGGAGACAAACCGGTCGTCCTTCCTCAAACAATTCATCTCATCCATTTGCTGTGTCTCAATTCAGGGTCTGCATCCTTGAAGTGCGCATTTTGGAAGGAAGTTGCGTCATAGCACTGCGCGAAGGCTCCTCCCAATTCCCGAGGGTGCTTAGGACGCTGAAAAAGTGCACTCGGAAATACGCACTAGTTTTAGCCGATTCCAAGGATGCACCGCTACTATCCTTCATGCACTTGTGTATCCCATGATGCTTTGCGTGCTGCTGCAAAGCATCGTGGGATCCTGGGAAGTCAGCTGAAATTAGCGGCATGTTCTGGCAAAGACACAACATATAAATTTAGATATTGAAGTTTCACATAAAGTATCCAGTTTTTTTAAGTTTATTTGATCATCCAACGGCATCGTTAGATGGCGAACCAATGGTTAGCTTGATGCTATAAAAACGTCACTTCCGGGGTTGGCCAGCCGGAGGGAACGGCGGTGACGAAACGAGGAAATACGCCGAAGGCTAGACCGTCCCGGGTGGTTACCGGGGAGGCGGGGTTTGGTCCGTCCTTCTAGGCTGGGAAGTCTAAGAACGCTTCCTTCAGACGGAGGACACTCGGTCTCAAGGGTGCAGAACCTGAATTGAGACACAGCAAATGTCTCCTGATGTATCCTCGTTCAGTCCCATTAAGATCTTAAGAAAACAACAATATTTTATCACCGCGGGAACATTTTACACTTTTCTTGGGACCATCAGGTGTCATCAGTCCATCAGCACACCTCGGTTATTTTCAGAAACCATCAGGACGGAAGCCGTCAGCTGGCCGAGGCTCCCGGCCAGTGTCCGACTGCCAGGATCGAGCAAATCAGGCCCACCAAAAAAGAAAAAGCCCGAACCGTGGACAGAGGACGGAGGCGGGCCGAGAACGTCAGGAGGTCTTTGCCTCGCTAGGCAGTGAGAGAAGTTCATGAAACTGAGGCCGACTGGATGTGACAGCAGCTGCTCCAGGGCTCCCCGGTCAGACCGTCCCCTTTAATGTGGTGCCACTCGGGCCACTTGAGAGGGTGTGAAGTGTACGGCAGTGGACGTTCGCTGGCACACACTGCTCACACACACACACACACACACACACACACACACACACACACACACACGCTGCTCACACCCACACTCTTCCTCGGCTCCGTCACAGATCAACAGAGATGAGGGAGGAAGCTGGGCTGAACTCTGGAGGTACTGGAAATGACGTGCGGTTCCTCAGGAACCAGACAAGAAATAATCCAGGAGGTCTTTGAGCAGAGAGGAGAAAGTTTAGCAAGAATAAATAAATATGCATATGCGAGGAGCAAAAGCAAGAAAGAAGAAAAGCAGCAGATTAGAAGCAGCTTGACCTCAGCGTCACCTCATCTGCAACTTGAAGCCTCTGATACAGAACCACTGCTGCTGCTGCTGCTGCAGAGGAACTCAACCACAAACCTCAGGCCTCCTATACAGACCCAGCCTGCCTTTTTTAGGGTTCCTCGCACATGCATGCATGCACGCACACACACACACACACACACAAACACACACCACCAACAGCAGCGTCTGACTCTTGGCTGTATGAAAAAGACGAACTAAGCTTCCAGTTTCAAAAAGGAGGCCGAAGTGTTGTACTTGTAGTCGGATGTAAAGAGGCTTGAAATGAGTGGCGGTCAACACAGAGGGGGAGGAGCCCTGAATTCACAACTGGTTACAATGTTTCTGTCGGTCTAAAACTCAGCCAATCGGCTCTGATGTCCAGTTTGACTGATGTGGAGTAAAAGTGGTCATAAAGTCGTGGGCGTGGCTACAGTTTAGTAGTCGTCAGCTTACCAAGCAAGTGGGCGGATCTCGGAAGGGACGCACCAATCACAGCTCACCTCCTGTGACTGCCCACACACTTCCAAGTGTGGAATCTTCCGGTGTCTGAAGTGAGACGGGAATCCCTCCAGGTTGCGCCACGGAGCAGTGAAACAGACCAATCGGATTCAGAGTCGGCCGGTGATGTCACCTTGACTCCACCCACCTTCACAGCTCATACCCAGGCGGTGAGCACGGATGAAAGACTCCTACTGGTGGTTACGAAGGAGCAAAGTGTTGCACTACACTGTGAAGCATCCCCGAGGTTTCCGCCGCCCCCCGCCCCCGATATTGGAAAATCTTCTACTGGAAGCCGCAGAAACACCACCGCAGGCTTCTGGATGTGCCGGCCAGGAATTCTGCACAATCCTCCCAGAGGCGCAGCAGTCAAACCACAAGAAGTCAGGCATAAATTATGGTGGAACACCAAAAAAACCCAACAAGAATGTAAGAAAGAAAGAAAGAAAGAAAGAAAGAGTGGGTCTTATATAAGGGCGGTCCGTCCAGTGGATGGGACGATGGTTCTGAAGCTGTGGGGGAGGTTTTGGATTTCAGACCTTCTCACGGGACGGCTTGAGAAGCAGCGAGGTGAGTGAATGTGACGTTAATCCTGCTACAGGTGTTTTCCCGACGTTCCCGATGGAGGGGGTATCGCACACAGCGGCAGGGTGGGTGGGCTGACGGAGACACGTGTGATCCCGGGGAGCGGCACACCGCTTCCTGAACCCCCGCCCCCCCCACCACCACCACCACCAGCACCAGCAGCAGCACCACCCTCACGGTGTCACTGGTGATTAAAATCAGGATAATCAGCAGCTTTCCACCCCAGCGAGGACGACTTCCCCTCAACTCGACTTGTTTTTT
>NW_027466129.1:910000-920000 GCF_046127955.1 Nelusetta ayraudi | reverse complement strand
AGTCTCGCGGTAACGCAGCACGTTAACGGCATTAACGGCCCAGCATTAATATATATATATATATATATATATATATATATATATATATATATATATATATATATATATACATACATATATATATATATATATATATATATATATATTTCATACATATATTTGTATGTAATGTATCTGACCTGAGGTGGCTATTATTGAAAGGACACGTTGGATTTGATAAGCAGTGACGGAGTAATGGCTCGAAGATGAATTTCCCCCAGGAGGTCCGAGGGGCTTTTATCACAGCAATATTACAGAGCGCGACCTCGGGAGCGAGGGATGAAAGGGAGGAGAAGACTGGAAGTGAAATGGAGAATCTCCTCCTCAGTTTGACTTCTCCCGCTCCTTCACTTTCATGTCGTCGCCTCATTCCAGTCACGGGACGCTTCCTCCCTCTCTCTCTTTCTCTTCTTCCACCTGCAGCTTAATACCGCCGCTCGCTGCGGGACGACAGGTTAAGCCGTAGCCCCTCCCTCTCCCCCCCTCCCTCGCCGCAGACGGGAGGTCCACCTTGATGAAATGCCATCGGGTGGGTGGGGGAGGGGGGGGGGCTCCCGTGTTGGCGGGCTGCATCCCCGGACTAATCATATCCTCGGTGGCCCGCAGCCGTCGCATCTGGCTGCCTCAATCTTCCCTCCGGCTGCTGACTCACGCTGACCGAGACCCAGTCAATTCAGCGCCGCTCAGCAGGTGTGTCCCGGCACGCCGAAGAAAAAAAAACACACACACACACACACACGGACTAGCGCACACACACACACACACACACACATACTCAAACGAAGAAAAGAGGCAATATGCAGGCCAGAGTCACGTCCCCGCTGCAGTCTGCACGTAGGCCAGGACGGAGCAAAGACATCCACTGCAAGAGAGAGACGGAGATATGTATATACTGTATATGTATATACGTATACTAGGGATGGGCAATATGGACTAAAAATGTTATCACGATAATTTCTGGCATTTATTGCGATAACGATAAAAGTGACGATGAAAAAATATAAAACAATTCAACTCACAACATCTTTTGGGATTTTTTGGAAAACCGCACATTTTCGAAACCGCACTCGGAAAAAAAAAAAAACGTGTTTACACGAAGCCGTATTTAGAGAAAAAAGAAGAAAAAAAATCCGGATACGCTGGAAACGATGTAGTACCTATGCCCGGCCTGGTGTGGCGCAGCAAGCTTACTCCCTGAAGGCGGGAGAAGAAGAAGAAGAAGAACGCCTGAAGCGCGGCGTGTTTACAGAAGCAGTAGCTCGCTGAAAACAAGCGCCACGGAGAACAGAAAGAAAGGTCGCTCGTGAAAAGACGGTGTGGATAAACGACAGATTTCAACGTCTGCTTCGAGTTCGTTTAGAACACAAAGCCTGAAAAGGTCCATGCTAAGATTGACTCGGAGTCGTGAGTCGTGCCGGTAAAAGTTCGCTAACATTTTTGCGTTTCCTGCCTCGACGTCCCGGTCCGCCCACCCGAAAATAAAATAAATAAGAAGTAAAACAGGATGTTTGCAAATCGTTTCCGTGGTGTTTATTTTCCCTTTGCACACAATCCACGATGGATTCTGGAGCGCGGTGGCTACGCTATCAGCCCCGTGCTTGTTATTGTGCGGCACATGAGCCGCCGGCTGCCAGCAGCAAGTGCGTAGCGCACGTAATTACGTCATCAACAGGAGTTTATCGTTATTACCGCGAGATGACATATTCTTACCGCGGTAAAATCTTTTGACGATATATCGCAAATGCCGATATACCGCCCATCCCTAATGTATACACATATATATATGTTTACGTATGTATATATTAGTGGCGGGCCGTGCATTTCACGCCTTGGCTATCAGTGACGTCATATTCAGTCCACACTGAATGAAGACACCTTAATGTGACTCTCAATATGACACCACGGCTCCAGAATCGATTCAGAGTCCCACTAACACGACATCACATCACCTCCATATAGGTGAAGCAAAACATAGTTTCCGGATCATTTAAATCATCTAACTAAGGCCACTGATGCTGTCAAAACTTCAAAATAAAAGCCGATTTTAAGAGATTCCTCTGTGAGCTTAAACTCTTGTCCAAACTGGTCCAATAAACTGCGCGTTGTCGCCAATTCATCACTATATATCGATAGATAGATAGATAGATAGATAGATATGATATGTCATATGATATTATGATAGAACATATATATACATATATACACATATATAAAAAGATTGAAGGTTCCCTGCGTCAGCCTGTTGTGATGTGGACTCCGAAGTGAAGCCGCTGAGTCGAGACTAAAGAGCTGCCGGGGAACCGAAAGCAAGAAAACATCATCGTCTTAATGAAGGCCGACTCACTGCTGAGAGCCTAAACATCCTGCATTAGCTCACAGTGGGACCTCACTGTCACACAAACACATACACACACACACACAAAAACACATCAGCAGCAGCAGATGACTTTTTTAAAAAGAGACACACACACACACACACACACACTGATGGCGTCCTCCGCTGCCCCTGACACGCGGAAACACACACACACACACACACACACAAGTGTGCGCCGATCCTGCAAACATGTGTTCTGATTATTGACGATCAAAGAAGCAGCTGAACTTTAGTTCTTGGCTCAGATTGACAGGAAGTGCTGCTGTCCTACAGTGTGTTAGCGCAGCATGGGGGTGTGGGGGGGTACCACACACACACACACACACAGGGCTCCTCGATGGGTGACCACAACACAAGTGGTGTGCAGAGCAGCAGGAGGAGGCGACCGCTCTGATCACATGACTTGAAAGGAGCCGCCTAATGTGGCATTGGCACGACACACACACACACACACACACACACACACACACACACACACACACACACACACATATATTCATTTAATGAGTTATCCTCTTAGCCTTCCAATGCTGCTCTATCACAGACGTCAGAAGCCCAGAATCTCACTCATCCACCATGAAAAGCTACAATCTGAAGAGTTTTTAAAAAAAAATTTCCAGTCAGTCTAAGACTTTTTTCCAGCAAACAAGACAGACAAGACCTGCAGCGAGTGACTGCAGGCCCACATGAGCTAACCTCGGAGGTTAGCTTACATGCTACAATAGAGTTTTTTTGGGGGGGAAGTTAGGTGGCATTCATTTGCATGCAAATAATCAAGAAAGGCAGCGAGCGTTCATTCAGGAATGGGCTGCGTCCCAGATGGAGATGTGAAATAAATCCAGCGGATCTGGGAAAGCATCCATCTGGCAGGTCGGGTTTAACCAGCGCCACTCTCTTAAAGGACGGCCGACTGACTGACTGACGGTCTGCAGGATATTTTTACTAAAGATCAAGAAGAAGACGGCGCAAAAAAAAAAAATAAAAATCTTGCAGCGTCCAAATAGGAAAAGCAAACAGTGAGATTGGACGAGCTGGAGTCTGGCGGGTGTTGATCCTCTGGGGGCTGCGGGGACTGACAGCCTCAGTCAGGTTTGGCTGCCGCCAGGGGAAACATCAAGATTTATGCCATTTGGAACAAACTATTCTGAGTGGAGACGCAAAGATTGAAGTAAATAAAACTCTGCCTCATTTTTCATGCTCCTGACAGCTCCACCACCGCCGAGTCAGCCCCGCCCACTGCTTTTTTTCCCTTTTTTTTTTTCTTCTTTTTTTTACTCTCTCTCTCTCTCGAGCTGTGAGCTGTGAGCCCAGGCAGAAACGCCGGCTCTCGTTAAAACCCCTCGGGGCCAAAACCCCTGTTAGCCTGTTAGCCTGTTAGCCTGGCGGCAAATTGATGGGTGAGAGCCGGCGGCGCGGTAAAGCCGAACGGATCCATCCACCGAGGGGAAGGATAGAGGGGGTGGGGTTAGAGGGGGAGGTCCGACCTCGCTGCACAGACGATGCAGAAGAAGAAGAAGAAAATTTGAACTTCCGACAAGTTCAAATTTCAGCCTGGAAACTGCCTATTTTATTTTATTTAGTTTAATATTTCATTTTATTTTATTTAACGCCCCTTTGCAAAGTAGCGGTGCAGAGTTTAGGTTTTGAGCGCCGCGTGGAAAAAGGCAATGAAACATCATGGAGTACTCGTCGGCGCTAATTAAGCGTGTTGATTTTGTTCGGGGCTGTTTTGTTGTTTGTCTGTTTTAATAGAAAAATCACGTTTAAAATTCATCGCGGTTCATCAAGTCATGATTACCAGCCAGTGGGGGGGGGGTAGCTGTGGCAGAGTGTTCATCTCACACACACACACACACACACACACACACACACACACACACACGCGCGCGCGCATGCGTGCGCACACACACAAAGGCTGGCTAGCAGCAGGACAGGATGTAAAAGCCGGCAGATTGATCAGACGACGGCGCGTTGGAGTCCTCGCTCATAATCAGCATTTTGCGGCGCGGCTCCGCCGAGGTCACCAGGGTCAGCACCGCTGGCAGCCACGCCACACTCCCCCCCCCCACCCCCCTCAGCCCCCTCCCCCTCAGCCATGACTTCAGACTTTCCAAACTGTCAAGAAAGCAGTCAGAGAGGGAAGTGCGACGAGGAGAAAAAAGAAGAAAAAAAAAAATATCAAGCCGTGGCAACAGAACCTGGATGGATGGCAACGCGTTGAGCAGCGGTAAATATACAGTATATACATATATATGGCATACATACAAATGTATATGTATACACACACACACACACACACACACATGTGCACACAAATATATAAAAGGAACCTCATTATCTGGTTTTGTTCTAATGAAGGGACGGAGGATGAAGACGCGGACGCCGTTCTCAACCTCAACAAAGCCCCTCCCCCTCTTCCCCCCCCCCCCAGCAATCCTCCCCCTCGTCAGCTTCCATCTGATTTACCTGCAAAAAAAACCAAAAGCGAAGCGGAGCCGGCACATGTTGGAGACGAGGTGTGAAAGTGTCATTTAAATTCTTCCGAATTCTTTGCATCATCATCATCATCATCATCATCATCTCCCTCACAGTGCTCTTATTAGCAGAGAGACAGAGAGAGAAATAAGAATCTAATCCGGCTCGCGAGACTCGCGAATCCGGCGAATCGAGTCCATGTGCCAAGAGTGCTCCCTGCTGGCCGCAGGCGGAACAGCAGGCATAGAAACGCAAATGTGATGAGTTGACAGCGCGGGGAGGGGCGGGAGGGGAGCTCGAGCAATTGACCTAGAAAAAAAGAAGGTCCGACTTCCTTTCATTCTATTTTGATAAATATTGTTTTTTGTGTTTTCACTTGTCGAGTTAAAGCGACGAAACACAAAGACAAAAAAAAAAAAAGCGAGGACAAAAAAACCCGAACCAGACGGTTGAAAGAAAAAAAAACGTTCTCTCCGGATCACAATGGCAGTGAACCGCTGCCTCCCCCGAGAGGTGGGGTAGCGCGCGCGCGTGTGTGTGTGTGTGTGTGTGTGTGTGTGTGTGTGTGTGTGTCGGGAGGGAGGGAGGTGGAGGACCACCCAGGCAAACACTCTGGGTCGACTCGGTGCTGAAGGCGTGTTCCAGAAAAAAGGAAAGGAAAGGGTGGAGCGCACACACACACACACACACACACACACACACACACACACACACACACACACACACATGCGTGCGCGTCAACGAGTCAAGCTCAACTCAATGGGGGCCAAGAGGAGAAGCAACTGTCATCCACTCAGCCGCTCATCAGCTGGCAAACAGCGTGTCGCACGACCCGGCCAGCGAGCCAGCGAGAGGGTCGGCGGCGGGACGGAGAGATGGAGGGACGGAGGGATGGAGGGAAGATGGAGGGATGATGGAGGGACGGAGGGATGGAGGGAAGATGGAGGGATGATGGAGGGACGGAGGGATGGAGGGAAGATGGAGGGATGATCGCAATCATCCCAGACTGGCTGGGAGTCTCTGCCTGACAGACAGAGTTATTTCACTCTCTCTACTTCTGGTCTGGTGGTGGAAGAGAGGGGGCGGAGTCTGTGACCTGCCGCAGGTGGCGACCCGCCGCCGTGATGGAACTCAGACAGAGAGAGAGAGAGAGAGAGAGGGAGAGGGAGAGAGAGAGAGAGAGAGAGAGAGAGAGAGAGAGAGAGAGGAGAGTTTAGCTGATTGTGAGACAGACTAACAATCTTAGAAAACATTTACACTGAAAAGGTTCAATGTGAAGGTGAGCACATCAAACACACACAAGCACACACACACACACACAAGCACACACACACACACACACACACACACACACACACACACACACACACACACACACACACACACAAATAACACATTTTTTCAAGGTAAAACAACTGAAGACTGACTGAGGCTCCTGGCTGCTGCAGACTTTACTTTTAGAAGACACACACACACACACACACATATGCACACAAGCGCACACACGCACACACGCACGCACACACACACACACATACACACAGTCTGTTGTGCTCGCCTGGAACAACAGTGTTTGAGACAAGCACTTCCATATGTGGCTGCACACACACACACACACACACACACACACACACACACACACACACACACACACACACACTCACTCAGGCAACCGCAGTCCTCCCTGCAGGACCTTGAAGCGCCGCAGAGTCGTCAGTCCTGGTGGCGGCGCTTTTACTGAAACACGTCGCCTTTTTTTGTTTTTTTGTTTTTTTTTGTTTTAAATAAAAAAAGGGGCGGGGGAGAAAAAAAACAAACATTGAGGCAAAAACAAACACGCTACGGAAACTTAATGGAGCTCAAACTCACGAGGCGCCCGGCTGTTTCTCCCAATGCGGCGCAGTGCAAAGCGGACCGAAGGTGCAAACCAGGAGGAAACCATGAAGAATTGAAGACATTTTGCTTCTGCGGAAACATTTGTTGTTCATCTTTTGTTGTTTATTGTTCATTTAGAGACAGTTGGGGAAATCCACCAATCGACCGCCAGCAGGAAGGATCCCTCATTCTGTGCTCTCTATGCTCTATTCTCTATGCTGAGGTGTCTATTATAGAATTGAAAGAACCAAACCTCAGCGGCCTGTGTGGGGATTTCACTTTTTGCAGTTTTGTCTTTTTTTTTTTCCATCACAGCTGTGATGTCACAACTGCTGTGACGTCCTGATGGACAGCGCCCTCTAGGGTCGACTGCCGAACTGCGACACATTCGTAGCACCGAAATACTCTGATCCTTACAGAACATTGAAAGTGAGTCAAAAATCTCAGCGTCTGCTTTTTGTGTCAGACACATTTGATCGGCACAAACACGTCACTTTATATTTAAGAGTGAAAATGTGCTTCTATGGGTGAAAATGAGTGGATTTGGAGAGAAATCCTGATGTGAGTCAGCAAGAAAATGGAAACTATAGAAGAATCGTTGTGCTGGAATGGCATGAGTGAGTTGAAACAGCTGGTATCAGAGAAGAAATGTCATTCTGGCCCCGTCACAGGTGTGCTACGACCAAACTCCGCCCACCCTGACGGCCGTCACCTGACCTGAGTTGACCTTCCCAGCTGCGTTGACCTCCAACATTCCCAGCAGACAGGAAGTCCAGCCAGCCGACGCTCACACTTTGCGTGACCTCGCTAGCTTGCGTTGCCATCACACATTACAGTCGTGGATTCATTTCCCAGCCGCCGTCCCCTCCGTGCACACACACACACACACACACACACACACACACACACACACACACACACTGCTATTCATGCGGCCGCCGGCCGGAGCCGACCATGACTGCAGCTTTAATCCGATTGACAGACACACAATGGACGCACAGAGCCGGCGGCCAATGGGAAGACGGCTGGCGGCGCCGCACAACAACACACACAACAACACACACAACAACACACACAATGGCATTATGAGCAGGGCGGAAATGTAAAAGTCGTAACTTTAAGTGGCTTAAATGTGAGTCACACACACACCACGGGAGTGCAGAAGACACACACACACACACGCACACACACACACACACACTGCTGCTGCACAGAGACAGAGGACGATCCTGGGAACGACCTCCTGAAGGTGGAGGTCAAGAGGTCAAAAGGTCATCCTGACTGAACGTCCCTGTGATACTGGAGTGTTTGTGTGTTTGCATCATGGCCAATAATAAATCAAGTTCAATTCCAGCAGAGCAGCAAAGCATGGTGGGAAAACCCGACAAGAGGCACCGGAGAAGTGTTGAGTGTCTTTGTGGTGGGAATGAAAACACCTTGGCCAGGTCGACAAGGTCACTGGGAAGGTCACTGGGAAGGTTCAAGTTCAGACCCGAACTTTGATTCATTTGTAGCACCGACTGCAAAACTCTGATTCCACATTGGCATCTTCTGATACATCCAAGGAAGTGAATCCTCAGCCAGTCACCATTGGACAAGGCACGATTCCAACACTGTTGCTGCACTACAGGGAAAAAAGTCTGACTGGACTCAACAGGAAAATGCAAAATCAAACAGTTTTGTGCCCGCGTGTGATTACACGGAGTTCTGTTTACAGTTGTTGAACTATTTACAGATTCTAAAACATCTACGTATCCAGAAGAATTTTTTTTTTTTAAAAAAAGTATCTTTCTGGAACGACGCTATCAAAATTGAGATCGGAATCCAAAACAGTTTGGAATGGTACTCAGCCCAAGTCAGCAGGAAGCTGAGAGAGACTCTCCAGACTCTGCTGAGGCCGGCCAGGGTCACATCCATGAGAACCACCACCACAGCAGCAGCAGCAGCAGCAGCAGCAGCAGCTGCACGGCTCTGGAGCCCAGATGTTCACTCCATCACACACACACACACACACACACACACGGACCTCCACTGAGGGTCTCCACACACAGGTCCAGTATGTTAAACACAGAGGCCGCTTCCCTTTAAAAAGCAAACAACTAAACATTTAATTCATGTTTAGCTGTTATATGTCCTGAGCTACAGTCACTACAATGATTCTCACAAGTCATCACCACCCCCCCCTACCCACCCCACACACACACACACACACACACACACACACACACACACACACACACACAATGCCAACCCTGTAGACCTGCTCCACCTGATCTCCAATATTAACGTGGTTTATTTCCACAAAAGTCGCAGTAATAATAGAGAAACGACTGTAGGTGGATTTATTACTGAGGTGTTTGATGTTATGACTCAATGTCTGTCTGATCTTTTGGTGCTTTTGCCCCCCTTCACCCTGACCCAACAACCCGCCGACGCCCCCCCACCCTCCTCCAGTGCCCATGTGCGCACCAGTGGTTGTGCACTTGTTGAATAAATGATCTATTCCTGGATCTGTCAAGGAAATGAGAGGTGGGTGGGTTGGTGGGTGGGGGAGGGGGGGAGGGGGGGGAGGATGAGGGGGTAGAGGCGTGCCGTTGGGTGTGTGTGTGTGTGTGTGTGTGCGTGCGTGTGGTTAGCTGGAGGAGGAGGAGGAGGAGGAGGGCAGAGGAATCCACAGCAGACCATCTATTATAATGACAGGAAACAGGAAGTACTCCCCCCCCTTCCCCCCCACAGTCACATGGCTGCCAGCTGTCCTGGCAACCAGAGGGAAAAAAGATGGAGAAGATGATAGTGTGTGTGTGTGTGTGTGTGTGTGTGTGTGTGGGCGGAGCTCTATCAATGCGTTCAACCGTATTGAAGGTAATGTTTCCCAACACAGCATCTGTGTGCACGGCGACAACAACTTTGGTTCCCCTCCAGCAGAACACACACACACACACACACACACACACACACACACACACACACACACGTCGCTCACCATGTGTGTCTAAATCTGCAAACACCACACAACACACAACACACAACACACACGCTGCCTCCAATTTTTTCTTTTTTTTTCTTCGTTTTCATCCATATGGATGCATTTAGCAGCTGCAGCTCGGCCCTCACGTGCACGCCCACTCGCAGGGAAGCATGTCAGCACACAACCCCCAATTAAACACACACACACACACACAGAAAATATCCACAATCATCTGGGATGCCATTAATGTTGGGGTCAAAGTTCTT
>NW_027466129.1:890000-905000 GCF_046127955.1 Nelusetta ayraudi | reverse complement strand
GCTGCTGCTGCTGCTGCTGTGGAAGCGCGTCCCGCAGTCACTGTCGCCGCTGGTCGGAGGAGGGACGCATGTCAGCGGGGGAGCCGCTCAGAGAGGAACCGGAGTCAGGTGCAGCAGCAGCGGCCGCCGGCACATCCTGGTGGGAGGAGGAGCAGGAGGAGGAGGAGGACGGATGAGGATGCTGAGCAACGGGAGGAGGAGGAGGAGGAGGGATTCTACTTCCTTTTGGCACGCGCCGCCGTCATCGCCCCGCGGCTTTTGCAACGCTGCCATCTGCTGGACAAGTAAGAGTACTGGCGCCGTATATTGATGCCCTAAGATGAGACCAAGTAGAAGTATCAACGCACCACAATTGTGTAAAAAATTTTGGTTTTTGTGTCGCGCGCGTGTGTGTGTGTGTGTGTGTGTGTGTGTGTGTGTGTGTGTGTGTGTGTGTGTGTGTGCGTGTGTGTGCGCGCGCGCGACACAAACGGTACCATTGCACTACTACTACTACTACTACTACTACTACTACTACTACTGATGTCATATACTAAATTGTATAGTTCCATACTTTGCATCCCATTGCTGCACAAGTGTAGTTATAGGTGTGATATATGGAGTCTTTTCAATAAAACTTAAATTAAATAAAATGAAAGAGACAGACAGACAGACAGATAGACAGACAGACAGACAAATAGATAGACATACAGACAGACAAATAGACATATTGATAGATAGACAGACAGACATACAGACAACAAGACAGACAGACAGACAGATAGATAGACAGACAGACAGACAGACATACAGACAACAAGACAGACAGACAGACAGACAGACAGATAGTCTTACGAGTTCATATGAAAAGTGCATACGGGGTCTTTTGTCGACCTTTTTCATCACAGTTCAATGACTTGACACGCTCCGGTTTTACTTCTCCGACATGTGCACGTTCTCCAGAAATACGCCGCGCTCATTGGCCGTGTGGACGCAGGTCCCTCCCCCTCCCCCTCTCACTCTCCCCCTCGCCCCGCCCCCTCCCCGTCCGAGGGACAACAAAACAAGTTTGCGGACTGCTGGAAGAAGTTGGCCTTGAAGGACGTTCAGCCGCTGGGTCCCGAGGATGGGCTTGGTCCTCCGGTCGAGTCAGACCCCCGAGCACCGCTGAAAGAGCCCGCAGGATGTGACTCGCTGCCGCCCGAAGGGTTTTCTTTATTTTTAACCGCCGCGGCGAACTTTTATTAGCGCCGCTAGCTTTAGCAGCCCTGCAGAGTGGAGCGTGCCCGTGGAGGAAAAGGACAACTGCGTGCTGCGTTCACGGACCGTCGGAGAGGAGGAGGAAGTGGGGGGTGGGGGGGTGGGGGAGACAGGCTGCCAAAATGAAGTTCGCCCAGTTTTTGATGAAAAACGGCTCCGTTTTCGGCTCCCCGAAACAAGTGGAGCGCTTCTCCAAGTTCTGCCCTTCTCCCCTGTCCATGAAGCAGTTCCTGGACTTTGGTGAGTGCCCAGCCCCGCTAGGTTCGGTCGGTCTGTCGGTCATTGCCGGTCGTCTTTCATTCCCTCCCCTCCTCGTGCGACTTGACAGGCATGTGAAGCAGTCACGGCGTTTGTTTACGGTGACAGCTGACTTCAAGGCCTGACCCAGTAACAATAAAGATGCGACGTTCAAACGCAACTAGCGAGGTGGTTTCTGACACCTTTTTAAAGTGATTATGGTGAGAAAAAAAGAGGAACTTTTCTCTGCTTGTTTTCTTGTGAGAAGTGGCCCAGAAACGCTGAGTTGGCTGCGTTCTGTCAAAAATCACTTCACTGTTGCACGTCCACCGACTTGTCTTTCAGAATGGAGGTCAAAGTTGAGTGCTTGGTTATGCATTTCTCCCCTCTCTGCTCTCTGCTCCCCCCCCCCCCCCCCCCCCCCCCCCCGTGACCGCAGGCTCGGCCAACGCGTGCGAGAAGACCTCGTTCGTCTTCCTCAGACAGGAGCTTCCCGTCCGGCTGGCCAACATCATGAAGGAGATCGACTTCCTCCCGGACAAACTGCTGAGCACCCCGTCCCTCAAGCTGCTGACCAGCTGGTAGGACGTGAAGGAGAGCATCTCCTCCTCCTCCTCCTCCTCTTTCTTACAGAGGATGGACGTCTGCAGTGTAAACAGCAAGATGGAGCAAGAAGAAGAAGAAAAAGCAAACACATGCATGCCTTCTTTCAGGTTCTTCCAGCTCCATGCCACCATAGGTCCATCTCTCTCTCTCTCCCTCTCTCTCTCTCTCTCTCGCTCTCTCTCTCTCTCTCTCTTGCAATCTCTGCAGGTTCTGCAGAATGAAAACATGAAGCTTAAGCTCGCAGTGTAAATTTCATACTTTTGCATAAAATGGACGCACAGCATTTAGTTTTTACAAGAAAACAAGTTTCGATTCACCCTCCTCCCTCCTCCTCTTCCCTCCCCTCCCCTCCCCCACCTCCTCCCTCCTGCACTGTTTTGTACACTGCAGTCTGGAACACGCCTTATGATCTTTGTTTAAAGGAGACATACCCGCTGACGGGAGAGGTCTTCCACCTCTGCCTCCTCACATCCAACTTGTTGTTACTTAAGAGGCCTTAGATAAACCTATAGACGCCGCCACGTTGCCCTGTGAACGTGGCACCGGCGGCTTTAATTTATGGGCTGTACGTCAGCGACACTGTGAGCAAAGGTCACAGAGATTTTTTTTTTTGCGCGGTCCTGCAGTTTCAAGGTGCAGTAATTGTACACATGAGGGCTGTAAAAATGTTCTGTCCTGTGTCCTGTGTGTGACCTCGGCTGGCTGCAGGTGATGCAGGTGCATCAGCACCGTCAAGGTTCCTTGTTCCTGGTGCTTTCAAGGAACAATCAGGCAGCGACCCCGTTTAGAGAAAAAGTCCAATCTTTACAATTTTGTATTTTATTTGACTTTTACCATCTCTCTGAAAGTCTGAGCTTAGGAAAAAAAAACAAAACAAAAAAAAAAACTGCCCCTCGTGACATCACAAGTGGCATAAAGCACCACACATACACACTTGGTGTTGGCTCCACCCTCTGACTCCTTGACCTCATTTCCCAAAGGTCCAAGCCAAGTGGTGGGAGGCTTCAAACACAGGGCTAAGTGGAGCTTAAGGATAATTCGTAATAATTCACCGCAGCGTGTTTGTGTTAACAATTAAGGTCAGCGTCCTCCCACCCCCCCGCCCCACCTCATTGACTCCACGCCAACCGTCCATATTTGGTCACGATCCCGCTGCTGCACAGCTGTTTGGAATACCGGCGCTCCGAGTCCATCTGTCACTCGTCCACCACACAGGAGAGAGAGAGAGAGAGAGGCCAGGAGACATACCTCCGTGTATCTCCTGGCCTGTACTCTGTGGCAGGACTATGAGTCTATTTGAAGGCGTGACATCTGTTTCCCCCGCCGGGCCCAGCGTGTGAAGGCCGGACGCTTGCCGAGGGACCCGCACGAACTCTCACCCACTTTTTATTTTTCCGACCGAGATAGCGGCTCGATGAGCTCAGCGCCTCCATCTGATCCGCTGACATTATTCAATTACACCTGATTTTTTTTTTGTAGTTTTTGTTGCTGGGGTGGGGGGGGGGGGGGACTCCAACAACAACACATGGATGCAAACTTGGAACGATGACGAATCTCAAAGATTATCAGGATTTGAAATGATTGAATGAGTCTTTCCGAGGTTGGCCTCAATTTTTTTTCTCCTCATTTTCACATCCATCTTGAAAAGTGCTGATCTGAAGCGGCACGATCGGACCAATCAGCATCCTTTTAAGGAGAAAGAGAGACAGCCAGGGTTTAGCTGGGGGAACGAGGAAGGTGCTGCTAGCTTGTAAACTAGTTCAATTATTACCCCACACACCCACCCCCACCCCCCGTTCCCTCACCTGTTCTCTCAGGTGGAGGTGGTGAAATCCTAAATTTAAGATAAAAAAAAATTAAATCTCTTAAATGGTGAAATAAATGCAACAGATTTAAGAATTTTTTTTTGAAGTCTGATTTGAGTTGAGCCGACTGAGTTCGAAGGCGTCTCATTTCTCTCTCCTCTGTCCTGCAGGTACTCACAGAGTCTGTCGGAGCTGGTGGAATTTCTGGAGAAAGACCCGGACAACCGGGACGTCCTGACAGGGTGAGTCCAGGGTGGCCGCACAAAACCACCTCTTCAAACAGCTGAGACACTTCTCTTCTAACCAGCCCGTTTCTGGCTCCTGGTCTGTGTTGGGAACATGTGTCAGCCAATCAGCTGCATCCATTCACCTTCAGGGCTCTTGATGTTCTTCAATCAGCTGACATTTCACAAATTGCAATTTTGAATTATCGCAGATTAGCATGTTAGCGTTAGCTTTAATCCGTTCTGCGGTTCTGCTCTTGTTTGAAGAGGCTCCAGTCATCATCAGGTCAAGTCATTATTGATCAATGTTTTCATTTTACTGCAGAGAGAAGGGAAAAAAATGAAGTTGTGTTGAACAGTCGTAACCTGGACTCGTTCTCTGCTCCTTCTCCTCCCCACTCCTCCTCCACCCCTTCCTCCTCCCCCTCCAGCTTCACCCAGACACTGGTGAACATCCGCAACAGGCACAACAACGTGGTGCCCACCATGGCGCAGGGCGTGGTGGAGTACAAGGAGGCCTTCTGCGTGGACTCGGTGGTCAACCAGCACGTCCAGTACTTCCTGGACCGCTTCTACATGAGCCGCATCTCCATACGCATGCTCATCAACCAGCACAGTCAGTCCGCTAGCTAGCTAACCATTGCGCTTGGCTAAGAGCTAAGATTAGATACTTGGGTAAAGTTTAAAATCAAGATTAGTTACTCAATGAATTATTTATTTTAACTAAAAACTTTTTTATCTGTTTTCATGTTGTGTTTAAAAAAAACATTCAGGGCTTTACCTGCAGTACCTTCTTTATCCACCGGGGTTGAGCGGGGAAATCGCTGAAACAGAAGTAACACAAACGCTCAGCAGTCATTCGATGATTCATTATAACAAACCTAGAGATAAAACATGGCTTGCAGCCCTGCAGCTTGACGAGATGTAAACCAGGTGGCGCTGCTGCTGCTGCGTGGGGGCCTTTTTTTCTGCTGACACAAGCACAAACTTGTGCAAAGTCAGAAAAAAATCCACCTTCCAGGCAAAGTGCATGCAGGGAAATGTCAACATGCTGCACAGAGCGCCGGGGTGCTATCGCAACTTTTGTGTTGCTGCCGCCGCTCTTGTGCAACAACTGTCGTACGTCATGATAAAGTATGTGTGTACAGAGTGTGTACACATACACACACTCCCTCACTCATTCCCTCACTCTCTCTCTCCCTCCTTGCAGCGTTGATATTCGACGGCAGCGTGAACCCTGCACACCCCAAGCACATCGGCGGCATCGACCCCAGCTGTGACGTGGTGTCAGTGGTCAGAGGTCAGGAGAGAGAGAGAGAGAGAGAGAGAGAGAGAGAGAGAGAGAGAGAGAGAGAGAGAGAGAGAGAGAGAGAGAGAGAGAGAGAGAGAGAGAGAGAGAGAGAGAGAGAGAGAGCATACACACACACACACACACACACACACACGCCCAGAATCCCTGCTCTGACCTGCTTCCCTCTGCAGATGCCTATGAGACGTCCCAGATGCTGTGTGAGCAGTACTACCTGACCTCCCCCGAGGTGGAGGTCACGCAGGTCAACTGTGAGTCTCCCTCCCTCCCTCCTTCTCCCTCCGACTCCGCCCCTTCTCCCCTCGCCAAATTTAGCCCACGGGCCGGAGTTTGACCCCGATGTTCGAAGCCCCCATCTTGTTTTATTTTTTTTTTCCTTCCTTACTTGCGGGAGGTATAATAGCAGAACTTCCAGGTTTGATTTTTTTTTTTTAGGAGCAGGCTGCAAACACAGGGCTAACAGTCTGCTGAGGTTTTGTTGTTTTTTCCCCCCTTCTGTCCTCAGCCAAGAGCGCCGAGCTGCCGGTGCACATGGTCTACGTGCCGTCCCACCTCTACCACATGCTCTTCGAGCTCTTCAAGGTGAGAGAAAAGCACGTCGCCCTCTAGCTGCCCTCAGCGGCACTGACCTGATGCCTCCCCCTCACCCCCCATCCCCTATCAGAACGCCATGAGGGCGACGGTGGAGACCCACGAGGCCAGTCTCACCCTGCCGCCCGTCAAAGTGCGAGTGTCCCTGGGCAGCGAGGACCTGACCATCAAGGTGGCCGTCTCACCTTCTTCTGTCCGTCCTCGGAGCCGTTGACCTTGACCTTGCCCTTGACCTTCTTCTTCTTCCTCCTCATCCTCCAGATGTCTGACCGTGGGGGCGGAGTCCCCCTGAGAAAGATCGAGCGTCTCTTCAGCTACATGTACTCCACCGCGCCCAGTCCCGTCCACGGAGACAACTCCCGCAACGCCCCCCTGGTGAGTGAGGGAGCGAGCGAGCATGGGAGGGAGTGAGCAAGCAAGGGAGGGAGTGAGCAAGCAAGGGAGGGAGTGAGCGAGTTAGTGTGGTTGTTGAATAGCCAATTACACGGTGTGAACGCAGCCAGGGAACATTTACTCTGATTAAACTGTAACCAGACTTTACAGCTTCAACTCTGTTTGTTTTGTGTTTTTCCCTCATCCTGAACTCCTCCTATAACTCCTCCTTCTCCTCCTCCTCCTGCTGCTCCTCCTATAACTCCTCCTCCTCCTGCTGCTGCTCCTCCTATAACTCCTCCTCCTCCTGCTTCTGCTCCTCCTATAACTCCTCCTGCTGCTGCTCCTCCTATAACTCCTCCTGCTGCTCCTCCTGCTCCTCGTCTTCCACCTCTGCCTCCTGCTGCTTGTGCTTTACATTTTCCTCCTCCTCCTCCCTCCCTTCCCTCTACCTCCTCCTCCTCATCTTCCTCCCCCTTCAACTCCTCCTCATCTTTCTCCCCCTTCAACTCCTCCTCGTCCTCCTCCCCCTTGTCTTCTTCCTCTTCTCCTCATCTTCCTCTATCCCCCCTCCAACTCCTCTTCCTTCTCCTCCTTCTCCAACTCCTCCTCCTCCTCCTCCTCCAGGCTGGTTTCGGTTACGGTCTGCCCATCTCCCGCCTCTACGCCAAGTACTTCCAGGGAGACCTGCAGCTCTACTCCATGGAGGGCTACGGCACCTCAGCCGTCATTTACTTGAAGGTGAGAGCCGTTAAACAAAAAAAAAAGAAAAAACAAACACTGATCCAACCTGCTGACTCAAAGTGGACCAATGACATTTCTGAAAAATTGTTGCAGCTAAACCAGGCATGGGCAAACTACGGCCCGGGGACCATATGTGGCCCGTTAAGCCGAAATTATATAAATTATATTAATAGTCAGTATGTCTTAAAATCACTGCATTTCATCCATTTTTTTCAGTGTTTTCAGAGTCATTTCAATAAAGAGCTGGATAGATAGATAGATAGATAGATAGATAGATGGATGGATACTTTATTCAGCTAAACACCGTGGGGCTTCAAAGACACTCATTTTGTGGAACTTTGCTTTGGTTCCAATAAACATGAAAGCTCATGTTTTCTACACATCCCATGATATATTTTTCCTCCTATGAGGTGGGTCACCAAAACACTCCATCCATCTGCTGCTGCTCCGGCCCCTCCGTCACATTTTAGAACCCATTGTGGCCCCACCAGTCAAAAAGTTTGCCCAGCCCAACTGGTAAAACACAGAAAACACTGAAAGATGGATAAAATCCAGCTATTTTATGATTTACTACTGATAATTTCTTCAAGTTGGGCGGGGCCGGATTAAAAACCTCAACGGACCCCCGGACCGATTATAGCAGCTGAAGTTCCCCTCTTCCCCACCGGCAGGCGCTGTCCTCGGAATCGGTGGAGAGACTTCCCGTGTTCAACAAGTCGGCGCTGCGTCACTACCAGACGTCCACGGAGGCCGACGACTGGTCCATGCCCAGCAAGGACCCCCGCAGGATGGGCAAGCAAGAGTGAAGCGGCCCTGGGGGTTGGGGGGGCGGAGCCAGTTTCAACAAACAACCCCCCACCCCCACCACCTTCTGTCCAGACAACTGACCAACTTCCCACTGACAACAGACACATTCATTTTGTGCGGCGACGCTGCGATGCCACCAACAAAACAGGCTCGTCGAGGAATTCTGTATTTTATTTTTATTTTTGAATGAATTGTGTTTTAGTAATAATAACTGCTGCTGATGCTAGATGACTTTAGCACGGCTACTGGTCATGACAGGTTTTTATGCTGGAACAAACACAGAAAAAGAAAGTGCTTCTGCTTTTTAAACTTACATTTACTAAAGACTACAACAACAACTGGTTCTGGTTTACAGGCAGTGAAAGAATCTGCTGCTGCTCCGCCCTCCTCTTTTCTCTCAGCGTCCGATCAAACATTTGGCTGCGTCTCATCTTAAACCATAAAGCAGCGTTTCAGACTTACAAACTCAAAGATGAAAGAGGACAACATTTAAAAACTCGCTCAGAACACGAACCGCTTGTTTGTTTGTGAGTCACGGAAAAACGTAACGTGCGCTTCCTCTTTTTTTTTTTTTTTTAAAAGGAGGATTCCAACTTTCACGCCTGTATTGTGCCTTAAACGACAAAATGACTTGTAAGATTTTTTTTTTTTTAATACTGTGCATTTGAACACAGCGTGTGCGCTTGGTGTGCTGTGGGTGAGATGTGTGTTGTTGCTACTGTTGTTGTTGTTTTGTGTAGCATTTCCTGACGTCCTCAATGCATCAATTTGCTGTAATTAATAATTAATTTGCGTTTTAACTGCAGACGATCAACATTTTAACCTCAACATTTACAATGATGGTAGTCATTTTATTGTAATCTATTGAAAGCTGTTTGCCGGCATACTGACGGTGCAGGAATCACTAAACATTTCAGCCAATCCCTGTCCATCGCTGTGCTGCGTGAACTCCACCCCTTTTTTCTGAGTGCTGCTGCAGACGTTGTGGTTCGCAACTAAACAGAACCGGCGAATGTAATGAAATTAAAAACTCCTCCTGCGGCTCCTCGGAACTTTGTCTCCTCCTTGAATTACTTTATTTAAATATATTTTTAAATTTACTATAAATTTTAAAATAATGTGTTGTTTTTTTTAACGTTTTCTTTGGATTTGTGCTTTTAATTTATCATTTTTATTTTATTTCAAATTCATTCGTTTTCAATCGTTCATTTTATTTTAAAAGTTATTATTATTATTATTATTATTATTATTGGAGAAATGAATGAAACCTTGCAGTCTGTTTGCTGCCTCTCTTATCTCCAGCAGAAGAAAGACACTCGGAGTTCGAGACACTCACAGTTCTCAAGGGTCCTCAAACGTTCATGCAAACCTCTGCTCGGCAGGCAGGTGTGCAAATGATCGTCTCAGACGGAAGATTCCAACATTTCTCAGCACTCAGAGGAAGCGCCCGCAACCCGCTGGAATAAACAAGCACTCGAGGCCACGAGGGGCCCGCTGGAGTGTTTGTGCTGCTAACAGAGGCCCCTCAGTGCAGCCTGAGGGTCCGACTCAGTCAGTCAGCGGTTCTCCAGGTTCCTGCAGCTCCTCTGGAGTGTTTGGGACCATTTGGGAAAACAACCACAAAAACAGACTAATGACACTTAAAAAAAAAACAATCACAAAATGTTCTCGGGAAGGTGACGGAGGTTCAAGTGTCCCGTCCAGCGTCTGGTCACCTCCGTCAATCAGCTCCTCCTCCTCCTCCTCCTCCTCCTCCTCCTCCTCTCTCCTCTCCAGCCCAGGACTCTCTGTCCGTCCTCCAGCTGAAGGGACTAAAGGTTCCGGTCAGTAGAGGGCGCCCTCGGGCTCCAGCAGCAGGTATCTCTTCAGGCGCGGTGGGAGGGGCAGCCCCGGCACGCCGCTGTGACAGCGCCCCCCCAGGCTGCTGCGGATGGAGCAGCGGCTCAGGTGCAGCAAGCTGCGGGGGGAGGCGGAGCAGACGGAGAAGAGCGACTCGTAGAAGTCGGCGTGACGCTGCGGAGCCACAACCAATGATGATTATTAGGGATGAACCAGTAGCAGTTTTTCACAGAAAGAGTACGAGTACGAATACTAGCATGTTTCAGTACTCACCCACACCGATACTGAGTACTTAATAAGTTTGTTATACATTATAGAATTACTGAGATGTTCTGTTATTTGAACAACATCTCTTCACAACTGGAAAGTTTCACTGCAGTACAAACACAACTTTCTCAAAATTGTCTCATACATTCACACACAACTGGTATCAGCACATATTTTACGTAAGTAAATGCTCTCCTCATTTAAGTA
Organism: Nelusetta ayraudi; assembly: GCF_046127955.1. Classification (NCBI taxonomy): domain Eukaryota; kingdom Metazoa; phylum Chordata; class Actinopteri; order Tetraodontiformes; family Monacanthidae; genus Nelusetta; species Nelusetta ayraudi. The sequence goes on along the minus strand of NW_027466129.1, from coordinate 894,753 downwards.
TGAGGAGAGCATTCAACCCTTGTATTGGTACCGATACCCAATACTGGTATTGGTGTTGGTGCATCACTAATCTTACTACTACTACTCATAATAATAATAATAATAATAATGATAACAATGTTGAGATTATTCACACACACACACACACACACACACACACACGCGCACACACACACACACACACACACACACACACACACACACACACACACAGACTGTGAGTGAACCCCAGTGTGTGTGTGGTCGGGGCCCACCTGGTAGCAGTCGTCAGGGATGGCTGCTCTCCACTTCCTGGTTGGCTTCAGCCGCTCGTAGGAGTTGACCAGGATCTCCAGCACTGCTGGGTAGTCGTGGCAGGACTGCAGCACCTGCAGAGGTGGCAAAAGGTGTTCATTCACATTCTACAACTTATTGTTATGCTTTGTTTTATTATAGGTGTGTGTGTGTGTGTGTGTGTGTGTGTGTGTGTGTGTGTGTACCTTGTGGAACTGCGGCGGGTAGATCCTGGCTGCGTTGTGGTTGAGCAGCAGCTGGTAGCAGCGGTCGGGCAGCGCGGCCGGTCGCATGTCCGTCACCTTCAGCAGGTACTGGATGGGGGCGCAGCCGTTGATGTCCATGGCCCTGGCGTCGGCCCCGCCCTCCAGCAGCATCTGCATCAGCACGTGGTCGCCGTTCCAGGCCGCCTTGTGCAGGGCCGTCTTGTTGTCTTCCTCCTGGAGGTTGGGATCTGGAGAACAAGGACGAAAAATGAGAAAGTATTAAATAAAAATAACCTCATATATTTGATGTATGAAAATAGCACTACTATTACTACTAATAATAAATAATAATAATATAAAAATATGACAATTTTTTTGTCTAATATAAAATAATATAATTAATTTATTATTATTATTATTATTATTATTATTATTAATAATAATAATAATAATAATATTATTATTATTATTATTATGCAAATTATTATTATTATTATGCAAATTATTATTATTATTATTATTATTATTATTATTAATAATAATAATAATATTATTATTAATAATAATAATAATAATAATAATAATAATAATAATAATAATAATTTGCACCTTTTTACAGAACGAGTAGAGTACTCACCAATACCATTACAAATACTAAGTAATTAATAACTCTCTGTCGTAGTCTTAGTCTTTAACAAATTCATGACAAATTCATATAAATTTTTTGGTCATAATCCAAAAATAAGATAAAATAAATTCCTCTTAAACTCACTGGCGCCGTGGTCCAGCAGGAGGCGACAGACCAGGTGGTGGTTCTGGCTGTAGGTCTGCTCACGGGAGTCAAAGGTCCAGAAGGTGGCGCACATGAGCGGGGTCTCCTGCAGGGAGTTGAGGGCGTCCACCGAGGCTCTGTGGGCCAGGTAGAGAGCCGCCAGCTCTGGCACGCCGTGCCTGGCGGCCGTGTGGAGCGGCGTCTCCTCGCCGTTGTCCTGGTCCGCCTGGTTGACGTTGGCGCCTGCAGGGAGAGAAAAAAAGAAAAAGATCAGTCGGGTTCCTGTTGACAGAATTTTAGGATTTTAAAATATATAAAACATATTTAAGAAGCAGTAATGTGGGCTGTAGAAGGGATGATGGGCAGGGCCTGACCTCCTGACCTTTGAGGATGAGCTGCTTGGCGCAGTCCAGCGACTGGGCGGCGACGCAGTAGTGCAGCGGAGTGTGTCCACTCAGTGACAGGCTGTTGACCTTTGCCCCGTGGGCAAGCAGCAGCGCCACCAGCTGGCCGCTGGCCGCCGAGCACGCCACGTGCAGCGGCGTCTTGCCGTTGGGCCGGCGGTTGACAGCGGCGCCGGCCTGCAGCAGCACCAGCGCCACCTCCACGCTGTCCATCATGGCGCTCACATGGAGGGCCGACGCCCACGACGACTCCAGCTTGTAGCCCGGCAGCCAGTAACCTGCAGGGGGCAGAGGAGAGGTGGAGGAGGAGGAAGAAGGAAGGAAGAGGAGAGGGAAGAGGAAGAGGAGAAATAAGAAGAGGAAGAGGAGTGGAGTTGGACGAGGAGGAGGAGGAGAAGGAAGAGTAGGAGGAGGAAGAGCAGGAGCGGGAGGAAGAGGAGAAGAAGGAGGTGGAGGTTGAGGAAGAGGATGAGGACAGTGGGGAGAGGAGAAAGAGGAGGGGGGGGAGGAAGAGGAGGAAGACAAAAACAAGATTTTTTTTTCCTGGTGTTTAAAAGTTATTATTTAAATTATGCACTTAAAAGTTTGAAGAAACTCACACAAATCAGCGTTTGAAAGGCACAAAAAAACCCTGTGTTCATACCACCATCTAGTGGACAGCATTGAGTACTGCACTCCTGGCCACAGATTTCATAATTTGTTTTCATGTTTTTCCTCTCCATGCAAAATCCATTTTCAAAATTTCATGAAGACAATTGCGGACCAAACTTTGCAGCATGTCATTTTTTTCTGTGACTCCTCCCCCTCCCCCACCCCCTCCTTCACCTCCTCCCTCACCTTGTTTATAGGAGGCCAGCACCATGGCGGGATCCTCCACCTCCAGCACCGCGTCGACGTCTATCTCCCTGCGGCACAGGATCTCCTCAACCTGCCGGCCGTCATTAGCCTGCACGGCCTCCAGGAGGCGCTGCTTCAGCTGCCTGACGGCCGCTCGTCTGGAGCACGCCTCCTCCTCCTCCTCCATCTCCATGAACCTGCTGCCAGAGCCCAAACCCGAGCCTCGCTGCACCTGCAGTGCCTTCCACCAGGATCTGACCAAGCTGAGAGCAGAGAGTCCGAACCAGAGCAGCCAACACCGCAGGAGCTCCATGGACCATCGGAGCAGAGGGGGAGGGGCCACACGATACCAGAGAGGAGCAAATAGTTGGGTATAAATAGAACAAGTAGGAGGTTGGGGGGTCACATGGTAAAGGGGGTAAAATAGGCCATGTGCTTTCAAGATTTCAGAGTAAAGGAACTTTATGAACTTTATTGTTATCATTAAAACTGTCATAAATTGTTGGATGGCTGTTGAGATTTCAACTTTTTTTTTTCATTAATTTTTCCCTAAAAAGCTCAAATCTGAGTCGTCTTGACCCAGACAAAATATGAGCAAACCAATCATAGGAGAGAGAGAGGAGGAAAAAGGAGGAGCTGCACCTCCGTCAGCGGATTCGTCACAAATTCACAAAAATAAAAGCATATTACGTCAAATTTTAAAGTTGCAGCTCACATCTACCACAGCAAACCTACTCTTGTGAGTGAGCGTTACGTACTAGTGACGTAAAAAAAGAAACTGTGCTTCGTCGAGCCGGAAGCTGAAAGAGTTTCAACAGAGAAACACACAAGCAGAAGATGAAAACCAGCAAACCGTGGACTGTGACTGCGTGTTTTATTCAATAATAAATTTGCCCTTGAAAAAAATTTTAAAACGGCAAAAAAAAAGTAAAAGACAGAGGTGATTTTTCTTTAAAAAGGAAGAAAATCAACAGTTTTGTACATTTTTTTGTTGCAATCACCTTGGTTCCAGCCCTCCAATATATTCCACACTGCCGGCTATTTTTTTTTTCTCGCCTGCAGGGGGCGCTAAAATACCCCCCCCCCCTCCCCTCATTCAATCACATTCTTAAGCATCAGGAGCTAAAAACTTACACGCTTACATACTGAAAAACATAAAATGAGGTTGTTGTTTTTGTTTTTTTTTTAAATTAGGATTCTCACAGCGTATTGCTCTTCAGTATTATTATTATTATTATCATTATCATAATATTATTACTGGAAATATTATTATCATTAATGTTGATAACAGCACATACAAAAAAAGAGTCAAATTATTTCAGTCAGCTGACAAACTGGATAGCAGAGGGCGCCCGGGGTGGGTGGGGGGGTTCGGTGGGGCTGAGTACCTCAAAGGTGTACAAAATATACACAGCAGCACTACAGTCATATTAGTGGAGGAGAAGAAGAATGGGACAGCAGCTCATCGAAACCGCCGGATCTAAAGTCAACAAGCGCTTCTGGTTTTCATCAGGATTTGGCGAAAAAAAAAAAAAAAAAAAGGTCAAGGTCATCATACAATTCTGGATAAATCATAACTATCAGTAGTAGTAGTTTAATATCATCTGGTATCATCTGGTATAAGTCAATATTATAAACAGTAGCTTCATTAAATACAAGGAAATAATAAATACATAGCCCCGATGGATGGACGGATGGACAGATAGATGGACAGACGCCTGTATTGCTCGGAGGCAGTCCGCCGCACCTGGCAGGGAGGGGGCGTGTCCCACCATCACCAGGCCATGCCCCCTGGGGGGGAAGGAAGGAGAAGTTACACACAAAGGGGGCGTCTCTCTCAACCAGCGGAGGAGGAAAAAAAATCTATCGGGATGAATTTAAAATGCTTCCACTCTTACGTAACTGGTTTTAGTCGGTAAAATGAAAAATCGTTTTTCCTTTTTTTCTTTTTTTTTTATCGCAACGTCTAAACACACCTGGCAATAGATAAGAAAAGAGCTCGGGGCCGGGGGGGCGGAGCAAGAAGCAGCAGGGAGGAGTTCTGAACAAGTTCTACCCGTCTAGAGCTTCTAAAAGGCAGCAGCAGGGGGCTCGCGGAGGGAGAGAGGGATGATGGAGGGATGGAGGGATGGAGGATATAAAAACTTCAGCAGGAGGAGTCGAAGCATCGCTAAGAAGGTTTTCCGGCTGCGGTCGGTCGAAGCTGACCAGCCTGCTTCTGTCTTTTCCAGACAGTCTTTATTTTTTTGCACCTGCAGCGT
>NW_027466129.1:880000-885000 GCF_046127955.1 Nelusetta ayraudi | reverse complement strand
ACATCTGGCTGACACTTAAACTAGTGTGTGTGTGTGTGTGTGTGTGTGTGAGAGGTGCTACCTCTCCCTCGGTGGAGCTGATGCTGTCTCTGGCGCCGCGGTAGCTCCTCTTCTTGCTGGGTGAGTGGGGGGAGGGCTCCCTCAGGTCTAAATACACACACACACACACACACACACACACACACACACACACACACACACACACACACACACACAAAGATAGAGACAGAAGGAGGTGAATACAACCTTCTTTTGTTTCGCCCTCATTAAAAAGCCTCATTAACTAAACCAATTAAAAACACATAAAGCGGGTAAAACAAACAACAACATGTTCTTCCTCATCCTCCTCAGACATGTGACGTTCACCAGTCACGTTCATCAGTCACGTGGAGACAAAAAAAGCTGGAAACCATTAAAATTTTAGCGGCAGTTCCATCAGATTCTGTCTGGTCCCGCCTCCCCAGGATGACGTCACAGGTCATGTGACACCAGGAAGCATCCAGGAAGCTGTCCAGGTGTCTGTGGACACCTTCATTCCAACCGCCACCCAGTCGGTCACTCACTCTGTCACTCACTCCCCATTTCCAAATTTTGTCTTTCGTGTTTTTTTTTCTCTCTGCTCTGTACATTTCCACCAGAGGGGGGCGCCAAACCCGAATCAGTGGAAAATCAGTAAAAAGCAGTTTGTTTAAATGGTTGAACGTGAGCTTGGTGTGCGGCCTCCTCTTGTTTGCCCTGACCTACCTCTGGGTGGCGCTGCAGCCCTGAGCGGACTATGCTGCTGCTGCTGCTGCTGCTGCTGCTGCTGGGCGCTCAGCCTCTCGGTGCTGTTGCTGTTGTTGTTGTTGACCTGGATGCCGTTCTGCTTCATCAGCTGCAGGAGCTCCGCCTCCAGCGCCGCGATCTGCCGACCCCACAGGAAATGATCCATGTTAGTCGGCTGCCGCCACGCTGTCTGGGGATGTGTCTGGCTTTTTTTATTGGACGCCACCAGAACCTCTTAAAGTAAGTCTATCAGTTTGCGACCTTTCAGCTAAATGGGACCAGGCAGAAAAAAAGAAAATGAAAAATCGAATGGAAGAAGAAGAAGAAGAAGAAGAAGAAGAAGAAGAAGAAGAAGAAGAAAATCAATTTTGTGTTTGACAGCTGTGGCACAGGGGACAGTGTGTGTGTGTGTGTGTGTGTGTGTGTGTGTGTGTGTGTGTGTGTTGTAAAGGAAAAACCCTTCAGAATTGATTTGTCTTGCAAAATGACAGAAAATCTGCATCATTTGCATCATAATCATCTTTCTTTTTAATCCCAAAGCTTCCTGTTTTATTTTGGAGGCGGGGATTTCAGATGGCTTTGGAATCCTGCAAACGGAGGAAGAGAAGCTGGAGCCGGAACACCGATAGTGGTCCAGGACGTCGTCCTGATCTTTAAAGGCTAAAAACTCTGTGTGTCGGGGAGGGTGGGGGGTGTTCTCTACTAGTGGCCCCTCCCATTTCAGCCTGGCTGGTCAGGTCAGAGAGGTGGGCGTGGCCGACGCAGGCTTTTTACCCGGACTTGCAGCCCCTGGATCTCGGCCAGGTGAGCCTTCTCCGCCTCTTCCAGCCGCCTCCTCTCAGCATCCTCCTTCTGGATGAACTCCACCTCCCTGCAGGGACGAGGAAGACGACATCATCATCATCATCGTCATCATCGTCATCATCGTCATCATCGTCATCATCATGATCATCATCACCACCTTCATCTTCACCACCATCATCATCATCATTATCAGTCCGCCGAGCCACCTCCCTGCTCTTCCTCCTCCTCCTCTCCCCCCAACCCCTCTCCACCATCCCTCCCTCCCTTGCTCGCTCTGATCCTTCATCTCCATCTTCATCTCCATCTCCATCTCCTCCTCCTCCTCCTCCTCCTCCTCCTTCGCCACTATTCAGCTCCGCAGGGCTGCTGCAGCCAATTAGACGACAGTGGGAGCAGCAGCCGAGCTGCCTGGAGGCTGTGAGGAGACGGGAAAGGACGGGATGGGACGGGACGGGACGGGAGGGGACGGGACGGGACGGGAGGGGACGGGACGGGCTGAGGAGGAGGTCGGCGTGCAGATCGTGCAGACGCTGCGGATGGGAGCTGTGAGGTTCGAGCTGAAGCGTCAGTGAGACAAATTCAGAGAAGAAAAAAAAACAAAGAAAAAACACAGTGGGAGCAAATAGGAGCAGGAGTGGAAACCCTGAGGCCCCTAGTGGGCACTCCAGGTAACCGCACTCAAAACAGATCAGTTACTTCAGAACATAGGTCTCCAACTCTATACTATACTCTACTATTTGGCCCCCAGGCAATACCAAATGACGACTAGAGCCGGCCCACCACCACTGTACAGAACATGTACCCACTAATACTACCATTCCCAGAATGCTCTGCTGGTATTTTGATGTGTCAACCAGGACAGGACGTTTATTGACGGATATTATTATGGCTAAATTGGTTTATTGCTGTAATTTTATTTTTAAATGTATTATTAGCATATGGAAAACGTTTACCATTGAAATTGAAATCAGAAAGCTGCAAATAAAAAAGATGCATACGATTTCTATTTACATTTGATTTATTTTAAATTGTTTTTTTTCTTTATTTGAAATTGGATTTTGCATGTGAGCAATATGAAGTTATTTATTGTTTAGTATTAAGCTTGGCTTTGTCACTTTATCAGTGTTGAAGCAAAAACTGTTTGGGTCGAGATAAAAAGATTCACTGTTATATCTGGAGGAAGATTTTTTTGAACGTTGGCCTGAGACCTTTGTCCAAGTTTGAAATTTTGGCCCCACTGTGTGTTTGAGTTTGACAGCCCTGATCGAGAAGGTTCGGAGGCATCTGAAAGTTGCAGTTGGAAGCTTTTATTTAAGGAGAGAAAAAAAAAAAATTGAGTTGTGACTGAAAAAGACTCCTCACACACTGACACACAATATATTCCAGCCACATGCACCAGCACAGACACAGGTTCCTGCACGTTTAGAGAGAGAGGAAAGAAAAGTGCCAGTGACTCACTTCTGCTGGAAGTCCTTGATGAGCTTCTTGGCCTTGTTGTACTTCTTCTCCAGCGCCTGGTACTGCGCCTGCGCCTCCTTCAGGTGCTCGTTGACGGTGTGGCACAGCGTCTGCGCCTCGATCCAGTAGCTCTCCAGCTTCAGCATCCTCTCCTTGTTCTCCTCGATGCTGGCCTTCAGCTGGCTCTTCTCCTTCTCCCAGCGCTGCTTCTCCCGCTCCACCGACGCCAACTGGCCGGGGAGGGAGAGGAGGGGGAGGAGGGGGAGGAGGAGGAGGACGGAGAGTTCAATGTTTAGTGTTTTTATTGTTTGTTTGTTTTAATTTGCAGCTTTGTCTTGTTCGAATAAATCATTAATGTGCAGATTTATTCCAAGAGGATTTTATAAACCAGAAATGTAGATAAATCTACTTTTCATAAAACTAAAATCAATTCATTAAAACTCTCTTTGAATAAATCACCTATTTTTTTTTTTTTTTTTCTAAATCAGCTTTTCAATCCAGTTTGTAGCCTCTGAACTGACCGACTGGACCAATCAAATCGCTGTGGTCTTCAAAGGTCCTACCTTGTTTTTCAGCTTCTGGATCTCGGCCTCGGTCACCGTGTGTTTGATCTGGAGCTGCAGAGCAGAGAGGAGACAGCGGTGGTCAGATCATCAGATGCATGGCTCCTCCTCCTCCTCTTCCTCCTCCTCTTCTTCCTCCTCCTCCTCCTCCTCCTCCTCCAGCGTGATGGACGGAGGCAGCCGAGCTCGTCCTGCCCGGCGAGGTCCGGATCTGACCGGTTTTATTTCACTTTTACTGATTTTCAATCTGGGTCGTCGGGAACATTTGGCAAAAAAGGGGAGGAGTCCTGTAAAAAGCAACTAGTGGAAGGTGATTGGATGAATCTTTAGAGGCTGTTTAGTCTAAAAAAAACCCTCTCTAGTGAACGGTGCATTTAGCCCTCTGTTGGCAGCCTCCTGCCACACCTGGTGCACCTGGTCTCCAGTCATCAGTGCCCTTTGTGACATCACAAAGGGAAGTGGTATCCAGTGTGTGTATTTAGCGACACACTTAACAATCTAATAAAAAGCAGAGTGAGAAGTTCATGTTTCTCACTATGGTGGCCACTGGGGGGCACTGCATCTTCCGTCTTACAGCCCCAGGGTGTGTGTGTGTGTGTGTGTGTGTTTGTGTGTGTCAGGTGCCAGGATGTGAAAAACAGCGGGTTTAGCGTCTCCGGTCGCCCCCGCTAGCGTCGCCTTTTAAAACAAACACCTCTAATTGCAGATGAAGGGAGACGCCGCGCTGCTGCTGCTGCTGCTGCTGCTGCTGCTGCTGCTGTTGCTGCTGCTGCTGCTGCTGCTGATCAGGACAGATGTGGACAAAAGAAGCCGTGTTCAGTCGACCGGCGGCGCTCCACTCCGCTGTGTTAGCAACTTTTGCTCTTCCAATTCAACGACTGGCATTTTTTCTTTTATCCACCGGCTGTTTTGATGGGTGTGTGAGCGGCCGTGAATAAACACTTGCTGACTGAAACATTAACAGAGATAAATATGATCCTCCAGCAGGAGAATTAAAGGTCCCATTTTAAACAATATTTTCCTCCAATCCTCTCAGTCGACTGGCCAGAATTCAAAATTCAGGAAACCTGACAACTTTGAACCCAAAGTTCAGGCGGTTATCCCTTTGTGATGTCACAAAGAGCAACGCTAACCCTCCTAAAAGGTGCCTGCGTTTGGGCGGTGAAACTCCCCAGAGAGTTTGTCTGAAAGTGTCCATCCTTCACTTTGATCTTCTTGGCACAGAGATCGATAAGATAAGATCCCTTCATGATGTCACAAAGGGCACTGTCAAGGCTTCCTAACCCCATCCCCTGACAGGCGCCAGCTCCGAGATGTGAGTCGCTTGTGTGTTGTGTTTTTTGTGTGTGATGTCCTTCGGGTGGAAGCAAGATGAAGTTGGGGGCTGCAGGTGGACACTGTCTGTCTGTC
>NW_027466129.1:852500-875000 GCF_046127955.1 Nelusetta ayraudi | reverse complement strand
AGAAGGAGGAAGAGGAGGTGGAGGAGGTGGAGGAAGAAATGGAGGGGGAGGAAGAGGTGAAGGAGGTGAAGGACTAGGAGGAGATCAGGAGGTGGGGGTGGGGGAGGAGCACGAGGAGGAGGAAGGACAGGAGCAGGAGGAGGAGGTGGAGGAGGTGAGGGAGGTGGAGTAGGTGGGGGTGGCAGAAGAGTAAGAGGAGGGGGGGGAGGGGGTGGATGAGGTGAAGGTGGATGAGGTGGCCAAGTGGACACGGTAGACGCTGTTTGCAAGCTGAGCAGCAGCTCCCTGTCACTGCTAAACCCAGGCGGGAGCTCCGCCCCCTGAGTCTGGGAGGACCCTGATTGGTCCAGTCAGATAGTGGAGATGTTCTGGGTGGAGGAGGTGGGGAAAAAAAACAAAAACACTTTCACTCGTCCCGCTTGATGACATCCATCAGCGGCACCACCACGCCAACACACACACACACACACACACACACACACACACACACACACACACACACACACACACACACACACACAGATCTGTGTCACTCACACGCTGCCTGCTGTCGTGTCACAGAACACACGTCATGCACTTGTCACTTCTTGCTCGCTCGCCACACCGTGTGTGAGTGGAGAGAGAGAGAGAGAGGGAGAGTGAGAGAGAGAGAGCGGTCGATCGATCGAGGTCGTTGTGTTTCATCGATCGCCCGCCAGCGGCCTCGTCCACCGCTGTCACCACGTCACGTGTGCAGGAGATACTTTGTTTCCACAACACATGAAAAAAATAAAAATAAAATAAAAATCAATCAATAAAAACCACAAAAGGTCTGAAAACTCTTTGAGAACTTTGAGAAGCAGCAGGTTCAGCAGTGGGCGGAGCCAGAGTGGCGTGGCTACCAAGGCTCTGCTGCTGATGACTGACAGGCAGCAGCAGCAGCAGCAGCAGCAGCAGCAGCAGCAGCAGCGTCCTGGATGTCCCAGCACACCCCTAATGGCCTCTCTCTCTCTCTCTCTCTCTCTCTCTCTCTCTCTCTCTCTCTCTCCTTCAAAAGAGGGGGGAGGATGATGGGAGGGAGGTGGAGAGATGGATGGAGGGATGGAGGGAGAGATGGAGAGGTCAGCAGGAAGGAAGGAAGGAAGGATGAGCCGAGGGGAAGCCAAGAGCAGATGATGGAGAGAGGCAGCAGGAAGAGAGAGAGAAAGTGAGGAAGAGAGAGAGAGTGAGAGAGATAGAGAGAGAGAGCGGTGACAGAGACAGGAAGTGACAGCATGAATGGAGGCGGAGCCTCGGGGGAAATAAGACAATAGACGTGCAGGAGGAGGAAAAGTGTGTTTACTGCTGGAGACAGAAAATCAATTCCTGCTACTTCAGTATCAGTGCTTTTTGGGGTTGTTTTGTTTTGTTTTGTTTTTTCTTTAAATTACGGAGCAATAAAGTAAAATCCATCTGGGTCGGCGAGCCAGAATAAACCTCAATTTACCTCAGCGAGAGAGAGAGAGAGAGAGAGGGAGAGAGAGAGAGAGAGAGAGAAAGAGAGAGAGAGAGAAACCAAGACATGACGGTATCTCAGTTGACGTCACCGTCATCATTGACTTCGTTATGACGGGGAAAAAACTGAAAAAATGGAGGATTTTACAATTTTCAATTCCAGAAACTCAAAAGTCTGTTGGCTGATCAAACACAACATGAGAGGAAACAGCTGGTTGGGCAGCAGGGGGTGCTGCTGCTGCTGCTGCTGCTGCTGCTGCTGCCAGGCAGTACACCTCCACCTGCAGCACAGCAGCCAAGCAGACGCGTCAAGGTCGAGTCGTGACTCATCAGAAGTAAGACCTGGGAACACTGGGCCGTCTGCCCCGGGAGGAGGGAAGGAAATTAAAAAAATAAAATTGAAAAAAAATATACAGAAATTGTTTCACGGCCGCAGAAGAAGCTAATGTGACGCACATCAGCACGCCGTTGACCTGCGAGATACAATAAAATCCATCCTTCACTCTTTCTGCTGCTTATGCTCCACTTCTGACTCAGCATGTAAAAAAAAGGGGGTTATTAGCATTATTGGGTGTCATCAGGAGGCTGTAAACACAGGGCTAACTGCTGCTTCTGTTGCTGAGTCCAGGGTGAAGAACCAAAGATCTGAAGATGTCGACAACAACACCACCACAACCGCCATCACCAGAGTTTCAGCAAATCGCTATGGCAACACACACAGGGCTGAGGACGCTAGGCTAACAGTGCTAGCCACAAGCTAGCTGGGTACAGGCTAAAGGACGTCTGAAGATGTTTATGGGGATGGTTAACAGTGTGCTGTTGCTCCACCGGAGTCCAAGGCTGAGGAGCCAAGACTCACTCGGCAGGGCTAATCGCTAGTGCTAAGCTAACGCTGCTAGGCACAGGTTAGCTCAGCAGAGGCCAAAGGAAACTCTGGCTGCCTCAAACTGGACCAATCTGGGTCTGAAAAATTGTTGTAGAGACGACAACCAGAACACTACTGGATGTGAGAGCCTCAGGGAGTCATCGTCTGCTGCGATCACACTTCAGATCCGCCCACACACACTCTCACAGTCAATCACACACACACACACTCACAGTCACACACACATACGCACAGACTCGATGTAGAGACACACAATCATCACAGTCTCTTTTTTTCAAAGTGCTTCAACCAGTAGTTGTTCATCCTCATCCTCGGTTCATTCAAAACCACCAGCGGTTAGAAAAAACGCCTCACGCTGCATTCGCTTGTTTGCTCACCGATTAATGGAACAACACATCAAATTGTTTTGCAACTAACTGAGACAGGTGGCTGATGATGATGAGAGAGGGGAAAAAACAACAGCAAAAAACCCTGAGAGGGAGGAGGAGTGAATGAAAAGGAAAAGTAATGAAGTTAACGCAGGATTTCTGAGTCGGATCCACTGAGAAAGAAAGAAACACGGTGACTCATGCGATTCAGGGGCAGCAGCAGCAGCAGCAGCAGCAGCAGCAGCAGGAGGGTAATAATGGAGGTGCAGGACTGGAGGGAGGTCCAGCCTTCCTTCCTTCCTTCCAGCCAGGTGGGCGGAGCCTAAACTGCAGTGGCTCCTGGTTTCGGCCTTCGGACGGCAGCAAGAAGAGACTGATAGAGGATTAACTACAGCCTGACATACACACACACACCACTGCCAATCCATCACTTCACTCTGAAGGCTTACACAACACCCTCTGCTGACCTTTGCTGTGAATATTTTTTCTCGCTGCATTCAAAAAAAAAAAAGAAAACCTCGCCATCTCATCATCCGTCAACGCCGGCCGCTGAGGCCACTGAGGAGGAAGTGACAGCGACCGGTTGACACTTCGGGGCCTCGCTGACTCAGCAGGTCTGCAGCGTTTTTGTATTATTTTTTTTCAAAGTGAAAGTGAGCCGTGCTTCTAGGAAACTGTAAAGATCTAATTTGTCTCCGTATCATCGTTGCTGTATTTCCCCGCCTGCTTGGAAAGAAAGTTGCTTCCGATTCAGTTCAGTCCATTTTAGTTCAGTTTAGTCCAGTTCAGTGCAGGTTAGTTTGGTAAAGCTCAATTAAGCTCAGTTTAGTCCAGTTCAGATCAAGTTGAGTTGAGTTGAGTTTGGTTTGGTTCAGTTCAGTTCAGCTCAGCTCAGCTAAGTTCAGCTCAGTCCAGCTCAGTTTGGTTCCGCTCAGTTCAGTTCAGTTCAGTTCAGTTTAGTACAGTTCAGTTTGGTTCCGCTCAGTTCAGTTCAGTTCAGTTCAGTTTAGTACAGTTCAGTTCAGTGCAGTCAGGTTCAGTTCGGTTCAGTTCAGTCAAGTCCAGTTCACTCAAATCCAGCTCAGTTCAGTTTAGCTTAGTTCAGTTCAGTTCAGCTCAGTTCAGCTCAGTTCAGTCCACTTCAGTTTCCAGCAGCAGGCTGAGACACGGCGTAGTAAATAACAACATGGGCGGCTGAGAACAATGCACCGCTTTATTTTTACACAGTGGGTGGTTTGGAGGAGGGAGGGGCGGTGGGGGAAGAGGGTTGGAGGTGGGAGGGGCCAGACAGGGGACAACAAGAGACACAACAAGGCCCTGCTTACTACACTGCTGCTGCTGCTGCGCTGTGCACTTTCTGCCACTGTGCAGCCACAGAGCAGCGACTCCAGTCGGAACACGGGGACTGAAGGGCTCCCGACCGGAGCATTTTATTATTTTTTGTTTATTTATTGTTTTTGTCAGAAGAAGAGGTGGAGCTACAGCCAGGATACTGCTGTGAACGACGCAGCTGATGTAAGAGGTGGAGGAGGGGCGGAAGGGTGGGGAGGGTTGCTGGTTCGATGACCCCTGGTCCACTGTGATGCTAGTGGAAAAAAAAAACCAACACAACGCAACCACTACAGGGCAGGTCTCGCATTTCACCTGTCATTAAAGATGCATCCTCTAGGGGGATCCGGTGGCGCTCAAACTAGCAAACAAAAAAAAAAGAAGCTGCGGCTCCGCATTAATAATGGAGTGACTAAAGCTTTAGTACGTGCACGGAGGAGCGTCCACGCACGCACGCAGCAGCCGAGGTCACAGCAGTCACCACCTGCCCGCCTGGAGATGAGACAGGATGTAGAAGTGTGACATCACTTCCTGTATCCCTGATCACGTGACCCCTGTTGTTCTGACTCTGTGATGGATTGTTTGTTTGTTTGTTGCGTTGCCTTCTTCTGCTCACATATCTACACCATATTATGTAATGCAATCTTATGTGCATGCGCGCATGCACACACACACACACACACACACACACACACACACACACACACACACACAGAACTGGGAGGTTTGTAACAAGTGGAGCTGCTCGTCAAGATTTCCCATGGATCCTTGCTGGAAGAAGCTTAACCAAAATACCCCGCTGACATGCCGCCTTCGCACAGGAGCGCTGCTCCGACACTCCGACACAAACCTCGGATTTCTTTTCTTTCTCTTCTCTTTTTTCTTTTGCTGCTGCAGCTACTACATCAAAATGCTGGAATCCAGTTCCACATTGTACATATATACATATATATATATATATATATATGTATATATATATATACATGTAAATGTACTCTCGATTTTTCACAGATGAAAACTGAGGAATTTCAACGGTTGAAAGCTCAGACCAAGACTAGTCCAAACTGGACTAGATTTGAAAGATTCAACATTACGCAAAATCAATTACAATAATTATTTTTATATTTACGATTTTTTTTTTTTTATATACCAGTGTCTTCCAACCACAAGCAGCGTCTCTGTCCTGTCAGTAAACTCCCCAGGTTGGTGACCACACCCCTGTTTCACGTCCTGTTTCTGTGACTTCAAGTCAAGCACTCAAAACAAAACAAAAAAACCCCACGCCAATCAAAGGCGACGTCGAAGTGGCACACTGAGCAAATCCCTCACCCCCCGCCCCCCCACCTCCCTCCCCCTCCTGTCCCGGCTCCAGAATCTGAGCAAAGCTCTTAAACGTCTTGCAAATCAGTCCGGAAGACGGTCGTCTGCAGCAAAGTAGAGCAATCCCTCTCATCAAAAAAGAAGAAGAAGAAGAAGGCGAAGTACAGGAAGGGGGAGGGGCTGTGGAGGTGGTGGCTTCCTGGCTGCGGGCCATCTCATTTGGGCAGCTGAAGCCGACGGCTGTATTAGGTTGTGCTCCAAATCAGAGGAGCAGATGTTTACATCTGCACGGCTGCAAACTGACAACATTCTGAGGAGATAACCGCCTGTAAACGCAGAGGGCCTGGGGGGAGCGAGGGGGGGGGGGTGTCAGTCTGGGTGATTCTGGTGTGCTGAGCCTCTTTCATGCACCGTTGAACCGATGGGTCTCAGAACTGTTCTGACACAGCGTGAAGGTTCTCAGTCATCCAGGTCATCTTAAAGTAGAAGGATTCAGTTGGGGCAACTGGACCTGTTCTTGCGAACTTTAAGACCTCGGTTAAATACTTGGGACTCTCCCACCATTCTCAGAAGTGAAGAAGGCCTTCGGATGAGAGGCGAAACACCTTGAAGATCGCAAGTCCAAGTCCAGTTGCCCCACCTGGATCTGCAGGAAAACCAATCAGATGGACCACTGGCGTCCTCAGGGGTTGTGCCAAATGAATTCAAATAAATAAGAAAAATAGATATAAATATATAAAATCATTATTATTATTATTATTATTATTATTATTATTATTATGAAACAGTTCCTCCCACTGTGACCCATCCAGCAACATTTCACCTTATAACTGGATTCGAAAGAGGAACTCAGGCAAATGAGTTTCCTGGGGGGGTTGATGTGCCGACAGTGCTGCTGCTGCTGCTGCTGCTGCTGCTCTGACCCAGTGAGTCATATCAGCCAAAAGAAACACAGTTGAACCTCCTGTTCTTTAAAACAGTGGGGACAAAACCCCCCAAAAAAACAAACAAACAAAAAAAAACCTATGAAAACCCATCCTGGATGGAGGACATGCTCAACCTTCCCACTCCAGCGCCCATTCCACCCGGTGCAACGCTCATCACCGTCAGCCGCCTCGCTCCATTAAGATGTCAAAAGCGTCTGAAGTGAGGGAGTCGGAGCCGCTTCAGAGGCCCGACGGGCGGCGTTAAAGAGCAAACGGGCAACATGAACGCCGCTCAAGAGCAGAAAGACAAAAAAAACCCTGCCGGCAGTTAAAGGGAGGGAGGAGAGACGAGAAAAAACAAACAAAAACAAACAAACGACATCTGCTCCTCCGAGCGCACAGCGGTGGCGGCAAGATTCCGGGATTTGCTACCGATCGAGGCAGAAATCTCCAAAAGCTGCAAAAAGAAAAGAAAATCCCACAAATTCCAAGTGACAAGCGGCAAAGTTGTGCGTGTCAGAGGCTCGGATCAAACATCGGAATCCCCGCCTGGAATCAGACGACAGCAGCTCAGAGCCACGCTGATGGAGACCTGCAGGGACAGTCTGCGATTCACATAAACATCCTGGGATTCCAAGGAGGGAAATCATTCCACCAATAGACGGCACACTAACAGGTGTGGCAAAAACACAAAAAACACAAAGTGTTTCCATGTTCCAAGTGTGCAAAAGACTCTCAGCTCTCAGGACAGTGAGATAAACATCGAGATCATGGCCAAAAAAAAGCATTAGCCTCCTACACTGGAGTCATGTGACCTATAATGACTTCTGTTGGTGTTTGAACTAACTACAAGTCCTGTCCAGATGGCCAAAAACATCATCCTGGTACTTGGGACTGAGTGAGGACATGTTGGGGTTCTGTTCGATCAGCGTCAGCCCGAAACTTTCCACGCCTTGAAAACCCCAGAAAGTTACTGTCTGATTTTAGCCTCAGAGTGAGCCGCCAAACTGGAAAGGGTGGAGGCAGGGTGGTGGGGGGTTGGGTTGGGTTGGGTTGGGTTGGGGGGCGTTCGTGTCGGGAATGAGAGCAGTTGCCTGATTGAACACGAGCTCCGGTTCTCCTCTGTAGGTCAGAGCCTCGGGGAGGAGGAGGAGGAGAAGACGGGCGCCATGGAGGAGCAAGACGCCTCCCGCTGGCCCGGCCGGGGGGGCCACCACCACCACCACTGCCGCCCCGGCCGCCGCCACCACCACCACCACCACCACCACCGCCCCGGACGCCACCGCCACTCCGTGAAAGGACGTGGAAGTAATGAACTGATATGGAGAAAAGTTTCACTTTCACTTGACCCCATCTCCCTTCCTCCAGAGGCAGGAAGTTGCAGCCGGAGCAGCACTTTGACCCGGCGTGGATCACTTCTCCAAATATATATTTCCGCTGACGTTGGGATTTTCATCCACAGGATAAGTGCAGATGTCAATGCCTGCAGGAAATTAATTCATGAGGCAGTTTTTTTTTTAGTTTTTTTAAAAAAAAAAAAAAAGAAAAGCCGAAAAAAACATTGCGCTAAAAGCTGTCTGCCTTGGGGTGGTGCCAGACTGCGACCTGGCCCCGGACCAACCGACTCAAAACTGGGTTTATAGAATTAAATACATGTATATTTTTGCTCATCGAGCATCTGGGCCTGTTTTTGATTTCTCTCCGGGAGAAAAATCAGCGTGCATGTTTACAAACTCCAGCCAAAAGCTGTTTGTGCGTCACCATCATCATCTCTAAATGAACTGAGCCTTATTTATCCGCTTTTACAAGGGCAAGAGTGGAAAATGAATAAATAAATAAATAAATTAAGACTGTATCAGTGAGAGGGAATATTAAGTATTAGATTATATTGCAGCAGAGTTTTTTTTTTGGTTTGTTTTTTTAAATTGCAGTCTCCTCCCACTGGGAGGGTGGAGCTGCTCTCGTGCCGGGTCGACGGGCGAGAAAATAGCTTTGTCTCTTTCAGGAAGGAACAAAAGACAGAACCCCATTTGTTCCTCATGCACCGAGGGGAGGGGCCTAGGTGATGGAGAAGTGGGAGGGGTGTGTGTGTGTGCGAGAGAGAGAGAGAGGGAGAGAGAGAAAGAGAGAGAGAGACTGTGTGCAAGTGTGTGTGTGTGTGTGTGGGGGGGGGGTGATGTGGGGAAGCGGAGGGGGGTTCTCCTGAATATTCCATATGATAAATGAGCGTCTGCCCTGCTCATAAAGAGCCAAAGTGAACCAGATTCCCCGCCCGGTTGACCTCAATTGGACAATAAACCCGGTGCTGACATTTAAAGATGTTCAAATGTGCCAAATAATTATGTGTCACGCAGAGGTCACACTGGACTTTTTCATTACCGATCATTTTGACTGAAAAAGTCGGAAAATTCCCGTCATGCTCCGATGATGTCAGTCACCTAATTCAAATATTAACAGGAAGGTTATTTTCCTTGGCGACTCGTTATATTACACCTTCAAGCATTGTTTACTCCATAGTTTGGCTATAAAGCAAACCCAAGCTGTACCTGTGGAGTTAATAAATGAGTTGTTCAAAGTCTTCTGGAATCTCAATTTCAATCATGTCTATCACAAAGTTTATCCTTAAAGTCGCAATCATTCTCCGAAAGCTTTTAGACGACAACATTCCAACGCTACGATATCAACGTCGTCATTATATACATTGGCTTGCACACGACCCAACATGAGGCTGGCCAGCCTCTAACTGGAACTGAGTCCGCACTGACTCACGGCCGCGACCGTAACATGGCAGGTAGCTTACATGAAACATTCAACTTAATGCACTAACACACACACACGCTCGCACTCAAACAGCAACACACAACATAATTCTCACAACACACAACTGCACATGAACCTTATGATTCTTCGTGGCTCTGGGGGCAAATAAATATGAACAGTTCACCGGCTGTGCCCCAAACGCACCGTTTCACACCGTCCTCCTGGTCTGCATGGACTTGAACCGTGTGACCGCTAGCGCGTCATCAAATTGGGCTTTTTAAAGAAACTTCTGACACTCAACTGCCGCGTTGATATTTTCTTTTTTGCAATCTGCCAAAATAGCCGACGACCTTCAGATTTTCCCGTCGCCGTTAAAAAAAACAAAACGTAAGTGACAAAAATATCCAATTGACGCAAACTCTGGTGTCATGTGAACAAGGGAAGTCAACAACAAGAAAGCAACCAGACGATGGTAGTTGACCATGCCAGAATCCCTTCTGTGTTTATGGAACACGAGTTGTGTTGTCGGTACCAGGTCTTAAAGGGAACCTGGAGGTTGAAGAATTCTGAGGACCGACCAACCGACAGACTGGCGGTGGAGACGGTGCTCGCTAATTAGCGAGTCCTCGGCGTAACTCGGGTCCGATTGTTCTGCTTCCTCACGGCATGTTAATAGGATTGATCTTCAACCTGCGGAATGTCTCGGCCCCTAAACACATAAACCTCAACCCTCATGATTTGCCACCGAGCACTGACGTCCGTCAACGTCTCGGATGCTCGCGGGTGGTATCGCGCTGTGGTCGAGGGGAGCGACAATCTGCAACAACAACACACTAAACGGTGATAAGAACAAAGAACAGAGAGATAGACGGCAAAAATTAACAACGACAAAAAAGGATGTTGTTTAGTGTAAAAAATGTTGCGCTTATTGATTCTGAATACTTTAAGGATAAGCGGTGGAAAAATATGTCCCATAATCTTCCAAATCCATCTCTCCAATCCATAAAACAACACTGGCAGCATTGTTTCCAGCCTCCAGTGCAGGGAACTAAGTGACGATTTTCCAAGGGAGGCGAGAACGTTTTTGTTTTTCTCTTTGAAAAATGAAGGGGAGTAATTTGTAAGCACGGACAAAACAAAAACCCGAAAAATCTCAGTGGGTTTGGAGTCAAAATGTACTGTGAATGACTTGTATTTAGAAATAAATAAATCTGCACTTTGAACGTCTCATGTACAGTCGGAGAAAAACAGCTCGGTGAGTGGCTTCCTAATTTAGAAGGCGGCGTTGGCACTGCTTGCGCAATAAACAACCCTGCATCTTGTGAGAAAAGTGCGTGGGTGCAGAACCAGCATGACTAACACATGCACAGATGTTGTGCTCATGGGCGCGTCAATTTTCCCCCGAGGGCGGGGGGCTGACCCATGAGCTCTGCAGCCACAAAATAGAGGCAACCTCCGACGTCCCAGAGAAACATTGGCCTGCGCGTAGGATGTGAGTTGTCAAGATGAATCCATCTTGTAAAGGCTCTTCACAACAACAAAGACGATAAAGTCGGAATTTTCAATCGCGTGTGAAACTGAAGGGAGACTCTCAAAAACTGATTAAAAATTCAAACCTGTCAAACGCTGGGAAAACAATATTAACACTCTTGTTGTTGCTTGTCACCACCTTTTGATGAGAGCGGCGCACTGGGCCTGCATCGTTGGACCGTGCGCACAGTGATTACACAATTAGAGGCTTTGACAAAAGAAGGCCAACTTACTGTGATGGGAGACGTGCTGAAGCGGATCTTCCGCTTTGGAGGGACGTCCTCTTTGTTCTCTTCGGGGAGGCCGGGGATCTCTGTCACGTCCGAGCCCGGGTCGTAGACGATATCCTCGTCGTCTCCGTACAGGTCATCCTCTGGATCAGTGCAGCTTTCCTCCCATCCCTGGTAACAGGCGTCCCCGTCTGCGTTAAAAATGACCCGCTCGTTCCCTGTGTACTCCTCATCCGGTTCATCCAACTGGTTCTTGGGAGATTCACAGGGCTTAGCTTCCTTCAAACCATCGACATCTTCTTGGCTTTCGCCAGCCAACGTGTTTTTGGTTGGTATTGGCTCAGGGGCAGCATCTTCAGAGGCCTTGTCATCCGTGGATTTGGAAGCTTTGGACGGGCCTAGATCCTCAATAAGATTTCTGGTTTTTGAAGGTTTCTCCTCTTCTTCACAAGAACCGTTGACCTGGGTAATGTTGGCCGTGGTTTCGGAAAGATGGCTTGTTTCTCTTGAATTCCTATCAGCCTCGCTGACTTTGTCCTGGACTTTTGTGTCTTTTGGTTTTGGTTCTGAAGTGTCTGTCGCAGGACTGGGGCTCAGAAGATCATCAGAGGAAGAGGACATGGGAAACTTGCCCCCCGTCTTGTTCCTGTAGCTCCCGCGAGTCGGGGATTGTCGTGAGTCATCCTCGCTGACGTCGCCCCCATGGCAGTGGAATCCATCCGGGGAGTAGAGGACCCGTCTGCTGACCCCTCGGCAGGACACACCTTGGCTGTTGTGTTCGGCATTCTCAAAGACAGCGCTGAGTTGACTTACGGTTGGCGAGGACGCCTCTGCCCTGGAGCACAGCGAGTCCAAGGAGTCGGTGCTGCCCCGGTTGGACCGTGCACCTCGCCAGTCATCCAGGTGCTCATAGGACCCTCGTTTTTCACGCCCATAGGGAAAGACTGGCGACTGCGACTGGTCCCGCGACTGCTGTTCAAACAGCTTCCTGGTCTCAGAGAATTTAGCTCCGGCGGCTCCAACCCGCTCTGACGACGAGGAGTGCTGGAGTTTTATCACCGACCCGTCGGCCTTGTTGATGAAGTTGGTGGGCTTGACCATCTTTTGTGGCGAGGAGTCTTCGGGGCATCCCTTGGAGCCCAACGATTGGTTTTCTATGCCCATTTGCATGAACATGTCTTTGATGCGGCTGACGTGGCTACCATACTGTCGGCCCCTCGGCTGCTTGACGCGCTCAAGGTCTTTGGGCTTGGCATCCCCATCGATCTGGGGTTGGTCAAAGGCCTTCTTGAGCGCCTGGAACTCGGCACGGTAGGCATTGCGGTGGGGGGAGGCACTCCGGAGGCTGGTCCTCTCCCCCGAGGCCTCCGTCTTCAGCATGATGATGTCTTTGGATTCAGAGGGGACGTCAGCATCGCCGTGGCCTCATTAGAATGTGGGAGTGATGAGTCTACTTTGACCTACTGCAGGACGGATCTAATTTGATCCAGCGGCCTTTTCATAGTTCCTTTAGGTCCATTTAAAACCTGCAGAGGAGGAACATAGCACATGATTATTTGAACCCAAGAATTGGAACGGGACTGAACAATGTGACATTTTCCACTTGCAATATGCTACCACCAGATGTATTAGTGATGAACAATCCGAAACCAGTTGTGAGGGAGAAATAGATGAGATGAGGCCCTTTTAGACCTTGGTGCCATTGTTTGCTGACTCAAATCAATACATACTGAGGTATACGGTAAAATGATGGATGGCCTTGAGCTCACAGCGTTGCCCTGAAAGTACTGCAGATTCATTTGTGCTTTACTTATTTTCCATAAGAGGCTGTGACCCTTACACAATCCCACAACTCCCCGAACCATCACTGACATTACAGCGGCTCCCTTTAAATGCCAGCTCTCTGACAAAGCTGTGTGTGTGTGGCATTTCCAACCTTTGCTAGACACAAATAAGAAAAAAAACACATCTGTTAAGTGCACTGAAAACTCTCCATTATCTTCCTGGGCACAAGAAGATATCAAACGCAGTGAAGACCTGACTTTTGCCCCAAACATTTGCAGTGACTCAGTGCTTGCAGGGGGGTGGGCGCTATTATCATATTAAGCATTCTGAAATCCACAGTCATTAATGTTTAATTCTGTTTTGACAAGCCTTCCGGAGCCAAGCAGGGCAGGGACGTGCGGCGGTGAAACAGCAGGGGCGGGACAAAAACAATCATCTGGGACACGGAGAATCCATTAATCCAAGTTAGTCGCGCTGAAAGCTACAGCCTGGACGGTTATAGACGCATCATCATCATCACCATTATCATCATCATCATCCTCGGCGGCGGCAGCAGCAGCAGCAGCAGCAGCAGCACGCGGTGCAACATACATGGTCTGCTGCTTCAATGCCGGACTCTGGTCGCTGCTTTATCATCATCACTGAGCCGAAACAACATCCATCGGTTTTAACAAGACCGAAAGAGCCGCACCAGAGGCTCTGGTCAGCGACTGGCCAAGTGATGAGAACAGCAGAAATAAAAGACAGGATTTGGTTCTTGGACGGGTCGAAGAACGGAAGGCAGAGCCGCACATCACCGATGCAACATGACAACTCAGCGCCTCTTCACGCACGCAACATTGTCCTCTCTTGCCGTGATGTGTTGCTGCTGTTTTCTCCCTACCTCTTCTCCTCGTGTGCAGAATCGAACATAAAAACAATAGTAATAAGAAAAACAACGTCGCTCTTCCTGCCCTGTTTTGCGCTTGAACACAACAGCAGCAACACGAGTTGTCGGCGAGCTTTGACCACAAACCGCAGCGAGCGCGAGCAGCGAGCGGCGGCGGCGGCGGCGGCGGCAGGCAGCGACACAAAAACAAAAGAGGCAGACTTACATTGACGGTTCCGGCTCCGCTGCTTCCTCTCACAGGCGTGACGTGAATATAACTAATCCAGAGGGCGCGACGGATGCCGATATATATGAAAAATAACAACAACAACAATAAAGCATGGTGAGGAAAATGATGGACGGCAGGAGGCTGTGGCCACGCTCGGACGGACGGGGAGGTGGAGGGACGGGCGGAGGTGACGGCGAAAGCCCGGGACGAGACAGCAGCAGCAGCCGCCGCCGAGACGCACAGGACGCACAGGAGCCGCTACCACCACGCCATTGCAGGCGGCAGATGATGATGCTGCTGCTTGCCGGTGGCACCGGAGGGGCGGCGCTGCAGCTCCGTCTCACCCAGGGAGGGAGGGGCGGAGAGACGGTGAGTGAGTGAGGGAGGGAGGGGGTGGAGGGTAGTGGCTGCCTCTGCAGGAGGGCGGCCCGGAGCAGCCACAGTCGCGTTAGATGATGCGCGCGCGCGCGCACACACACACACACACACACACACACACACACACATAAGCGTGCGCGCGCGCACATGCGCACACAGCGCCTCCTCATGTGACAGGTGCCATGCCGATGCTGCCGAACTGCGGCAGCGGTTCTGTCCGGGGGAGAGAGGGAGGGAGTGGGGGGCGGGTTTTGGAGGACGGCTCGGTGCGTTGCAGCAGACTGGCGCACACACACAAAAAAAAAAAACAGGAAGCAAGTGGAGCGGCACTGGGTGGGCCGGACCGGGTCGCGGCTGGGGGGGGGGGGAAGTCGGGGTTCCTTCCAGGGCCCCCACAAGATTGTGATTGGTTGTAATAATTTGGATCAGAAGTTTCAGTCTGCACAGGAATGGATGACAGATGAATGGCCATCATTTCAGTGTGCAGAGTGAAGGAGGTTTTGAGGAGGTTCGCAGTCATTTAATTAGTTCAGTAGAACTCTGGAAACGGCAACATTTAGCCCTATGTTTACAGCGTACTGCTCAAACTGCTGCTGTGTTGCACCTTCTCAAAGGATATCAAAGTGATGACAGCGGAGCCAGGACACTCACTCTAAAACAAAAAATAAACAAAAAATAAATGAGCATCTCTCTATGAAGAAGTTGTCACCTTCTTCCCAATGCGTGATGCTGCATTTTCTTTATGACAACTATATTCTCCATACGGCTAGAACTCACCTCAAGCAATTGTTGTGATGCATTCATAGCTAAACACCGGCTACGTGAGGACGTTGCTAGGCAACCTAAAAATAATCTTTAGGGGATAAAAAGGGAGACGGAGCGAGAGAACAGAACGGCTTTGCGGTGCCAAGGACGGATGCCATCGTGTTTATCGCCATGAAGGAAGGAAGGAAGGAAGGGGGGAGGAAAGGAAGGAAAGAGGGAAGGAAGCTCCGGCCTCATCAGACAGGAAGCCAGCAGCGACTGTTGCACGTTCCAAGCGTGACTGAGAGGCTAAATTAGCGGATCAAAATGCCATTTCAGCAGCGACTGAACATCTGAGCGGCCAGGAGGGGCCCATGGCGCCTTAGCGGGGGCCCTGCTTGTGAAGCCAAAGGCCATAAAGACGACCATCTGTCCATCAGCGGCGGTTCTACAGGGGGTCTGGACAGACCTGGAGTCCTAATGATGAGCTGCCTTGCATTGAAGGTGCAGCCAGAGGTTTCCTGTCACTTTCTGGAGGCGGTGACTCTAAAGCGCTGCTGCTTGAACGTCACTGACGCAGAAGTTTTTAAAAATCCACGTTGAAAAGCACTGCTCTTATTCTTTTAGAACAGCCGGAATATGACCGGAGCAAGAAATCTTTTGAGGAGGTGGAGAAAAGAAGGAAGCACTGGAGGCCTTTCTGTGCTCAACTGGCTGTGGGCGTATACGCTTTCGTCAAACTGCCAGGTTCATCGCAGGGCCACAACAATTGACACAAACGAGAGTCCATGCTCACACCTATACAGACGATTTAGAGCCGCTAATTATTCAGCTCATGTAAATTAAGCCTTTGCCTTACGTGCAAACTGCAGGTGGGAATCAAACCCGACTAGCAGACAGTCCGGTGACTGTGCTGCCCACTGCATCAGTATCCTGCTGACAGAGAATCTACTGTGTATTTTCTGCTCCACTGCAATCTTTAAATCACACAGACTGGTCCTTTAAAACACTCACATATATGAAACCAAAGTGGGGGGGAAAAAAAGCATGTTAGTACCATATATGTATAAATATGTGGGACAGCCGTCTTTTTCCATCCAGATGTTGAGCCAATCAGAGGACTGGATTGTGCCCAGTGAAGGAAAGGAGGAGGAGGAGAAGGAAGAGGAAGGAATGCTGCAGGATGCTGCTGGTTATGGCCGCCCCAGCCTCTGCTAGCTAAAAACATCCATGAACCAGCGGACGGGAGGAGGATGACAGGCACCATGTCCGCGGCAGCTGTCGCACTATGGCTCGGCTCGGGTACGTGTCGACTCTAACTAGCATTACTCTGTTTTATTTTTTATTTTTTAAATTGCATTATTATTTTTGTGTCGGTTGTTAGCACCGATAGCCAGCTGACTAGCTAGCTAGGTGGCTCGCTGGTTAGCCTGCTCATATTTTCCAAGAGCCCTTTGAGGAGGAGACGTGGACAAATGGCTGAGTGTGAACCGCTGTGCCGTTAGCCTGCGGGAATGAACCGAAGCTCAGCTGTGTGGCGTTGATCCCTGAATTTAAGCCTCGTCGCCAGACTCGACAGTTGACCGATAACCCCGACATTTAATTCATCCTTCACTCGCTCATCGACTTCGGTGGCGGAACGGTGGCAAATACTGCTCGGTTGTGATTGTTTTAATTGGTTAAAAAACATTTTTTTTTTTTTGTTGTTGTTGTTGTGAAGATCAGATAGACAAGGTTACGAACATTCAGCGATATTACTGATGCATAACTAGAAGTGATGGAACGACTCAGAGCATCCTTCAGCTTTCTCATTGACCGTCATGTCAACATTGGCATTTCTATCACTCAGTATTATTATTATTATTATTCGGGACTGAGCCACAGCGAAGGCCTGCTCTCATTATTATTATCATTACGTTAATTACTGATCCTCATTTTAATTTTTTTTTTTTAACTGTTATGATCAGTTTAGGTCTGTTTGATGTGATAACCTGATTTTGAGGATTTCCTTTATATGTATCCATCAATATTATTACTCTTGCTATTATTGATACAACATAGTTTAAAATATTCGTATTTAGATCTTCATTACCACTTGTGTATCATATTTTTTTCCTATATATTATTAGTTATTATTATTAACATTATTATACATTATATTATTTTTCTATTTATTATTATGTTATTGGTATTCTAATCACAAAGCCAGTAGTATCAAAAGCAAAACTGTCATTGATTCGTCACGTCATTAAAGTTTCAATAGAGCGTGTAGAATGGTGACACGGAGGACCTACGTTGTGCCGTTGTGTATTTTATGGAGAACACGACTCACAGTGTCGTTCGCTGGTCCACTAGTTTGCATTGTGCACGCCTACGACGCCGCAGTGCACGAGACAAAGGCGCTTGTGCAGCGGCCCCCGGGTCCTGGGCAGAGACCAGCCTCGTCCGGAGGAGATGGTGAGTGGGTCCTGTGTGAGTTGCCCCCTGCCTTCCCAGACGTGTCATAACGCGGCAACTCCTGCTCCTCCTCCTGCGCTGGTTGCCCATTAACACTGCCGTCGGCCTCGTCGGGGTGGCGGCCCGCTAACCTGCGTCTGCAGCAGTTTCCTCTGCGACTAAATATCTTTTCAAATCTTTTCAAATCTTCACCCCTCCTCCCAGTAGCGTTGGTAACTTATTCTAGCACATTTGTTTTAACTTCTGGATGAGCGACGCTGTAGAGGAATAATGATTAATCCAACTCACCAGTTAGACGGGTCCTCCTGCCCTCTGGTCTGGTCCGGCGCTGGCTTCTTCTCCCCTCCGCTACCCTTTTGCTACTTTCACTTCCAGATCCTGCAGTGAGGAACTTTCAGACCCAGCAGTATCGCCGAGTCAAAGTCACAGACAAAAAAACAGTGGCGCTCCTTGTTGTCTGTTCCTTCCCCTCGCTAAACACCGAAGAAGCACATGCGTTCCTCCTGACACTGGCCGAGTGCGCAACACAGAAGCACTTCATCCCCGCCGCCGCCGTCATCACAAGCCCGAGGCTTGGTGGTGGTTTTGCGGTGGAACCAAGCATCACTTCTGAGACTCTTGGGCAGCCCAAGGTCAGCGCAGAGCGGCATTAAATCTGGTTAGTCATTTTTCCAACCCACCCCCACGGACCCATTTGTGATCCACTGTGGCATTTATGGCCGTGTGTGTCTGTGTGTGTGTTAGAGAGAGTATCTATTGACTGTGATTATGTGCAACGTGTCTACAGCACCCTGCCACTGGTGTCTATCACAAGCTAAAATCAACAGGAAAGTCTCAACTGCTCAAAAAAAGTAAAAAAAAACAAACAAAAAACAAGCATACGTACCTCAGAGTCGACCTGCTGGTCGTCGGCTGAAGGTTCAGTATTAACCCTCAATGGGTGATGTATTATATACAGTAGAGTCTCGGCAGTGCGCAAAGGACCGACTGGAAGTGAAGCAGAACTGAGTGGAGGGGGAAGTGGAAACTACAGTTCCCAGCAGCCGGCGAAAATACCCAGCATCCTCTGTTCTCCGCTGGCTAGCTCCAGTTCTACTGGTGGGAAGAATGAAGGAGAACCAAACTCCCCAACCAAAGAAAGCAGGAATCCTGGTGCGAGTCCCCCCCACCCCCAGTTTTCCCAGTTTCCTTACTGATACCAAACAGTTGCAAAAACAGTTGGACAGGAAGTTGTATTTGAATGCCGCTGGACTGAGAACTGATGGGAACTACAGTAGTTGTTAAAGTTTTATACCCTGATCAGTCAGTGTGTGTTTTGGGCCCAAGTGTCTGTTGTTGTACAGAAGCTTAAACGTTGATAACCCAGAGGTCACTTCCGATTCCTCAGGCCATTAGTGAAGATCAGGCCATCTGTGCCGGCCTCATCTGTGGACGCATCACGCGCCACCGCCGCTACCAACACATGTGGCAATCAGGATGCGTTGCAGTGAGCCGGAGCAGGAAGACAAGAAGACAAACTGATCGGGATCTTCCAGCGTTCTGGGGCAGCGCTGGTAAGCCCCACAGCTTTTACCATCCAGGTTTGGGGTTTTGCACATGGACTTGCATCATGGTTGATGGGGTCCGGGTGAGGTTCTGTCCCGGTGCCACTCGATGCCCTGGATGCTGGAGAAGGTCCGACAGGAACAGGTATTCCCATGGATCAGAAACGGATCCCCGCAGTTTGTCCCTGGGACGGTAGAGGTGGTGATCATCACCTGAGCTCACATCTATTGATACTTCCTGTCTGCGTCCAGGCCCCTGGGGGAACTGGGGACATATGGTCGATCCAGCTCCACCGCTTGGGACCACAGATGTTCTGCCCTATTATGGGACACATACGCGGCCCTTTTTCAAAGTCAACCCTGACAGAACCTGGATTGCAGCAAGGCAATTTGGGTCTCAGCAGACGAGACCTTCCCTTAATAATCCACAACTTACTGGGCCACCTAATCGTCTGTAACCCCTTTGTGCACACTGGTAATAGATAACGTTCAGCGGCTAAAGATCACATAGCGACTTCCTCTTCCACAGCCGCGGATTAAAAACGTAAATCCTGATCTGTTACTCGGTGGCGGCGGAGACACACTGTTCCAATGAGATGAGCTTTTTTTTTTGTTTCCTGTTCAAAGAGAAGGGCTTACGGCCCGCCACGAGAGAAGACCCGTGTGCTCGGGGTGCTTTGATTGTCCTCGAGGAGATGAAGCGGCAGATAAACAGCGTTCTTGCAGTTGCCAGACAGACTCGTTTGTCGGCAGGCGAGAGCAGTTTGTGGCCTTCCGAACTGTCAGAGTCTCCCATCCACTCGATCTAATTGGTCCCTCAACCCCTCTGATGAAAATCAGAAAATGGTGTGCACGCCTAAATGAGTACGGGGGTAGAGAGGCGGACAAATTACCCTCAGCCTCCCCCAGCGATATGTGCACGTCCCTGGATGACAGTCCGTCTGCCCGAAGACGGCAAAGTGTTTTTGCAGCAGCGTAATGAAGACAAAGTGCGGAGAGAACAGCTCAGCGTTTAGCGGCCCTGCGAGAGTCGCTCGCTGCTGGGAGTCGCCTAGTGGCACGAGTGCCAGATTTTCCTGACGGCAAACTGTTCCGGCGTCACGCCCAGACGTCCCCGCACTGCTGGGAAAAAGAAAACATTCATCAGAGGATGTGGACGTGGAGCCGCAGCCGAAGAACATCGATCTTCTAAATCCACTCTGCGCTTCTTTGTCTTGATTAAACTTTAATCATTCAAAACAACCTTAACTGGCCTTGTTGCTGGCCAACCAACCTATCTATCAACCAACCAACCAACCAACCTATCAACCAACCAACCAACCAACCAACCAACCAACCAACCAACCTATCAACCTTCCAACCAACCAACCGTTTTCTGACGAATCAGATCGGCGGTGGTCGTTCGCTTTCAGTTGATTCATGTGTTTTGAAAAAACTGTGTTTCAGTGGTGACCATCTTGTCACGGTCACACGCCGACCGCAACGTCTACCCATCTGCCGGCGTGCTCTTTGTCCACGTCCTGGAGAGGGAGCACTTCAAGGGGGAGTTCCCACCGTACCCCAAAGCAGGTAGAAATCTCCAAAAAACTCCCACGGTTGGCCGTGGTGCCGCCTAGTCCCACCCATCCCCACCCCTGCCCCGCACCCTTCACAGTTGTGTGTATCTGTCTTGCAGGCGACGCCGGCAGCGACCCCATCACCTTCAACACCAACCTGCAGGGGTACCCGGACCGGCCCGGCTGGCTGCGCTACATCCAGAGGACGCCGCACGGCGACGGTGTGCTGTACGGCTCCCCGACCGGCGACCACGTGGGCAGGGCCACTGTCATCGAGGTGGGCGGCCTCCTGACGCAGGAATACAAGCTAACTTTTTCCCTTGTGCACAGTGGCGCCCCCTAACCATACTGTACATGGACTTGTGAATCGTCACTTTTCTCCTCCTCCCTCACCGTGTTACTTTATAACTTTTTGAAAATTGCCCATTTTTCCTGGCCGCACATGCCAGAGTGTGGATGCAAAATGTACTTTTGCACCATTGCACCATTTAGGAGCAAAATGCGACCATTTGGGGTCCATCTAGAGCCCTGTGATGTCCAATCAGGGTTTTTAATTGGACGGAAGTGAATCAGCGACTGTGACTTGCCAGAGTTTGAACAGGAGTTTGGTAGTTTGTAGAAGCTTTCAGTCTTCGCTCAGGCCTTGGGAGAAATTCCGCCTTCTTTATGCCTCCTTTGTTCCCCCCATAAGCTACTGTAGGAATTCTTTTCCTCAACTTTAGGATTAATGTTGCGGCGGTGGTGGCACATGCGCCGTCTATATGGCGTCTCGAGAGGGTCCGGAGCTGCTGCTGCTGCGGCTGCTGCTGTGTAAGCTGCACTGATCTGGGCTTAACCTTTGACCCCTGCTTTTTTGCCTCCCAGATTACGGCCTACAACAGGCGTACGTTTGAGACGGCGCGCCACAACCTGGTCATAAACATCATGGCTACGGAAGGTGGGAGGCGGCGTCCCACACACACACACACACACACACACACACACACACACACACACACACACACACACACACACACACACACAAAAAAGCTGTTTCTTGCCAGGCCAATAAGCAAAGGAAGGGAAGTTTTGCATAAAATAAGTTTCTAAAAACAGCAGCAACAGGAAGACGACAACTTAAAGGTCCAGGGTATAAAACCTTTAAGGAGGCCTGCCTGACATAGTGTTTGCTATTTAGGGCGCTGTCATGGTGGCACAAGATGACAGCTAACTAAGAGCAAGACCCTTTTTGCTCAAAGTATATTCTTATTTAAAAAAAGAAAAATCATAAATCAAGCCAAACTTTACACACTGGACCTTCAAATGAATTTATCAGTTAGGTTCATGGACTGTGAGGCCTCGGGCAAATGAAACATGCCTGACGGCAGATGTTCCAGGACCAACGTCAACATCATCATCATCATCATCATCATCTCAGTGTCGAGAGTGCTGGACTCTGTCTGTAACTCTCCTCCTCTCACCCTCCCTCCGCTACCCAGAGTTCCCTCTGCCCTACCAGGCTGAGTTCTACATCAAGAACATGAACGTGGAGGAGATGCTGGCCAGCGAGGTGCTGGGCGACTTCCTGGGCGCCGTCAAGAACGTCTGGCAGCCCGAGCGGCTCAACGCCATCAACATCACCTCGGCGCTGGACCGTGGCGGCCGCGTGCCCCTCCCCATCAATGACCTCAAGGAAGGGTGAGTTCTGATTGGTTGGGGGGGCTTGAATTGAAGGGATTGAAGAGGACACAAGGTCATCTTAGCATCGTACCGTCCCTCCAGGAGCAGAGGAGTCACCTCTGCTCAGTGTTCTCTCCTCCCACACATCTGAATATAATGACTGTCATTTTAACTTTAGCACATCTTCAGGGCGTTGAGGATGGGTGGAGAGGGGGGGACCTTGCAGGGGCGTTGCTAGGCCAGCAGCTTTACAAGGTCACACCCCCCCCCAGCAATAAATTAGGTTAAGTCAATTTTGCATCTTTTGTGGCTTTGGGCACGAGGAAGTGGTGCTCCGAGGCTAAATGCTAACACCGCAGGCTAACTCCAATGAAAAGCCAGTCGGCCGACAGACACACCCACTCGGGGGGGGCAGGGGGGGGGGGGCGGTGGCGACTGGAGGCGATGGAGCAGACGGG
>NW_027466129.1:752500-847500 GCF_046127955.1 Nelusetta ayraudi | reverse complement strand
TTCAGGAACCAACCAGCCTTTAAGGTTCGGCAGATAAATACAACAACGGAACAAGATATGATGAAAACATGAAAACTGTGGCATTTTCTAAATATAGTAATAAACGTGAATCCACTGCGTGTTCTCTTAACTTGAGTAACAGGCTTTTTTTTTTTTTCCTTTCAAAATATTCCAAAGGCTGCCAGTCTTTTAATTCCGGGTGCTTGGTTTCCAAGTTTTAAAGTCTTCATCGCCTCATTAGAGAGCATATTATGCAGAGTGGGTTTGGTGCATGATAACCAAGCCCACTCTTGGTTATCACAGGTATTGATGATAAAATCTGTATATTCAGTCGTACTCCTGATATTATCTGTTAAGTTTTTCTTGGAAGTCGTGAACCCATTTCGCTACCTAGCTAGCTCACGGTTTTAACTTCAGTAGCTGATCGTGACTGAGACGCCTTGACATTTGTCAAGAGTTCAGAAAGTAATCCAGGTTATTCATCTTTTCTGCGCAGCCCTGTATCGGTCCACGGCCCGTGGGTTGGGGACCGCAGCTCTAGATTGGACCTTAAGAGCCCGACCAGCCCCCCCCAAGTCTGCATGTGATGAGTCAATAACAGCAGCTGGTCGTTAATGCATGCTGACGCTGCATTATTTCCCCCCCATCACCACCAGAGGGCACCACCGCTCACCGCTGCTGCTACAACAACGAGCCCTGCACGCTTTGCAAACTGTCGGGTGGGGGCAATTCTTTTGGGTGTGTGAGCGCCCCCCTGTGTGTGTGTGTGTGTGTGTGTGTGTGTGTGTGTGTGTGTAGCTGCACTAACCTGCTGCCGCTCCTCTTCTCTCTTCGCTAACCGAAGGGGAGAATTATGTGATGTCGACGTTCCGGAGGCTGGAGGTGGGTGCTGGAGGAACGGCCTGGGGGGAACGCCACGCCACGCCACGCCGCTCCGCTCTCTGACTAACGTTCCCGATCCCCTTGTCTGCAGGTAAATGGTATCCCTGAGGAGAGGAAGGTGGCCGAAGCACTCGACCTCTGACCGTCGCTGGATTGAACATGCATAGATGTAGGATGATGATTTTTGCGATGGGTTTGTGCCAACCAGGGAGTGTCATCACGCACCCACAACGCCTCTGAACGAGAGTGATTCCCATCAATCAAGTAGAAGTTTGAAAATATTTGTATATTAATAAAATGGGCGTCCTGCCGTCTGCTCGCTTTGCACAGAGGAGGTGGAGGGAGTTCATTTCTGTGTACTTCATAAACTTAATAAAAACCTTACACAGTGCATTTCTTCCGTTCCTGTCCACTTCCTGGCTGAAAGAAGCAAAGAAAAAAAAAACCAAGGCCGAGCAGCACATTTTATCAAGGTCGTGTTAACAATGTACAACGGAATAAAGGCATTTTTTTCTCGCCATAAATAAAATGGATACAGTTCACATTTTCTCTTAAGACATCACAAAGTTTTGCTGTTTTTTTTTCTCTCGTCTTTTTTTTTTTTTTTTTTTAAAACATGTAACATTTCTGAAAAGGGGATCCTGCAAACGGGACTATAAATTATATGTATATTTTTTTCAATAGTAATACAACCAATACCATTTCTTAAGGCCTGAAATAATAAACTGGTAGCTGTGGAGTAGGTGGTAGAAAAATAAATAAAATAAAAGCTGCAGCAACTGAGGGAAGGAAAAAGATGTCAGCTGCTCCTCAACACTTGGCTTTTACGGGTAAAAATGTTAAAAGTGCAGAAAAGGTTCTGCCCTGTGACCGCTGTCCAGTGGAAGCAGGTGGGGTTTTCCTGTTTATGCACTTTTCCCCCCCCCTCATCTCTGTGTCTCTTCAGGCCAGTCGGTCATTCAGTGCAGAACCCTGTAGTGGTCTCGAAATGTCAAATGTGTCTGGCAGACCAAACAAATAAATAAAAATGTCAAAGTAAAAAAAAAAAAATGGAGAAGAGAGGGACAGAAGACGCATGATACAGAGCTGTGAAAAAGTCACATTTGTCCCAATTAAAGGCCCAGTGTGGGACGTTTAGTGTTCAGTTGGTGTGAAATGAAATAGAGAACACACCTCTGCGATTCAAGTGATGCCATTGATGAGGGAGTTAATAAAAGAGAAGCAGCAGCAGCAGCAGCTGGAAGGAAGATGTGATATTCAGTTGGACTTCAGTCATAAGTGGCGTCAACCTCAACACCACTCGCAATGTGATGACTGGCCATTAGATGGCACTAAACTGACACACTGGGCCCTCTCCAGTCCCCCGTCACGAACAATATTTTGAAATTTTGGGACACGAGCACCATTTGAGGCGGCAAAATGATTCAAACCTTCCTGCTGCTCAATAAACGAAACTGTGATCCAAAGTTCAAAAACACAGTGAGCAATGCTGCGGTTAGAATGTAAATAAATTTGCAAAAAAGAAAGAAGAATGAAAAGAAAGAATTAGAAGAATGAAAGAGAATCAACCAAAAGCCAAGACTTGGAATAAATGAGGGAGGAGTTATTTTTCTTCTATCTTCTGTTATGATTTGTGGGGTGGGGGGGATTCAGAGGAGGTACTTTGGTTGCTACTTTGTCACAGCGCTGTATGTACACAGTATGTTTCGAGGTATTGCAGAAAAAGCTAATTTGGCTGCCAGAGAGGTAAAAAAAACCAAAAAAAAAACAACCTATTCAGTTGTTCATCAGTGATTAAAAAAACAAAACAAAACCACCAGAAATGTGCGGCAGGTTTGGAACCGTCAAGTTGAAATGAATGCAATGTCATGTGTTTGTTCTTCGAGACTAAAAAGGAAAAAAAAAAAAAAAAAAAAAAGGCTCCACCTGTGAGGCATCATGAGCTGCGAGGCGGCAGCGGGAGTGGCAACAAACTCGACGTTAATACTTCCTTTACAGAACGACAGTCGTACACTCAAGTACAAAAAGAACACAAAACCAAAAAAGCCAAAAGTATAAAATATAAGCTTAATTTAAATCATTAAATACTGTACAAGTCATGTAGAACTTCAGAGCTGCTGCTGGAGCTGCAGCTGCAGCAGCAGCAGCAGGCGGCTGCCTCATTGAAAATTATTATTGTCATTGTTATTATTAATAGTGTTTTTTTTGTATTTTTTTTTGTATTTTTTTGAGTCACTAAAACATTAGCCAGAATAGTTCGGGTAGTGGTGGCCAAAAAAAATAAAAATAAAAAATAAATCCCCCAAAAATTCAACAACAACTGCACCAAAAAATGTTTTTTCTTTTTCCTTTCTTCACTTGGATGTGGTCGTCATCACTTCCTGTTGACCTCCTGCTGAGGCAGACATTGGTCTACGGGCTGCACGCCATCCATCACATGACCGCAAGCCCCGCCTGTTCCTAACGGCGTGGACGGACTGGTTGCCTTGCAGCAGCAGCAGGTGGCGCTGGGGCCACGCTGGGCCACGCTGGAAATGATCAAGGCCCAACATTTTAGAAATCGTCGCCGTGTGAACTTTTTGTGGTTTCTGGTAATTAGCACTTTGCCCTGGGAGAGAGGGAGGAGGGGGAGCGTGAGAGTGGCCGGAGGGGGCGGGGCTATGTGTTTGTTATTGTTGTTTTTTGTCACAGGAGTCTGAACAACAAAAAAGAAAAAAACGTTCCCTCGCACTGTGGCATCATCACCACCAGGGGGCAGTGCAGCGGTTCTCCCAGAGCAGAGACTCTGGCAGTGCTGGTCGCTCCTCCGTGCGGAGCGTCCTGGGCGTGTCAGCCGTCGGTGCCGGGTGTGGGCGCGGCCTGGCCGGCCCGGCTCAGCAGCAGCACCAGCAGCGCCAGCGCGGCGGCGGCCAGCAGGCGCTTGAGCAGCGCGGCGCCGTCCTTGGGGATGACCACCTGCGCCAGGTCGTTGGTGACCAGCGAGATCTCGTGGGCCACGCACACAAAGATGAAGGTGCTGAGCAGCAGGTTGAGCGAGGGGCTCCCGGGGATCAGCACCAGGATGCCCTTGGTGTCGGCCGCCATCCAGATGTGGTACTGGCAGATGAACAGCTGGGGGAGACAGAGAGCAGCGGCTGCTGCTTATTGAATTTGCTCCAAATGCGTCTGTGGCGCTCGAGTCAGTGGGCGTGTTCCCACCAGGGGGCGCCGCATGCACGTTTCAGAAGCGCCCCAGAAGTGTGAAGCCGAAGCTGCAGCTGCTTTAGAACAAATAGCCGGCTGTTTGATTTTTCACGCTTTCACGCTTCAGGTAGAATCGTTGAGGCAGGAAGTCAATGATTGGAAAAGACGATGGATCTGGTTGATTTTCATCATAATATACAATTTACTGCATTCAGTTTTTTTGTACGCGCTGCTGTGACATACGGTGGAACGTTAATGTTGCGTCTGGGTTTCAACACTGTTCGATTTGGCCGTCAAACAAGAAAGCAGATTTCACTTTAAACCTGAAACTACAGTGAACAAAAGGCAAGTTTACTTTAAATACTTGCATTTTGTATGAGACCAGCAGTTTGCTTTATTCTTCTTCTTCTATGTCTATTTTTACGTCCATTTTTCTGGGACAACCTGCAGCGAAATGCCACAATTTCGAATTTTATAAAAAAAAAGTAATTATTCGCCCAAATGTGTGAAGCAGTCTTTAAAAGGTTCTGCAGCGCAACCATGTGGTCACATTGCAACCTTCGGTTTATTCACTCCGGACCAGAATGTTTTAAATTTCTAACAGCGAAATCGCTTCTTTGCATTTTTTTAACAAAACACGTTGTTTAGCGGCCGGGTGGAGTCTCACCTCCAGAGAGATCTTCCCGAACCAGGCGAAGAAGGAGCTGTAGACGGAGCGGGCGTAGCCGGGAATGTTTCTGATGAGGATGAAGGCTAAAATCTGCAAACGCACGCACAGACGAAGACAAAGAAAAGAGAAGCGTCTGAGCTGAGGCCCAAAACACCGATCAAGCTGAAAAGCCTCAGGCGCCGGGCGCGGCGGCTCTGCTACCTGGAACACCGAGATGTACGGATGCATCTCGTTGCACTCGGTCTTGTTCTTGCACCTGCTGGCCCAGATGGAGTAAACCTGGAAGGACAGGAGGGGACCAAGGGTCAGAGGTCAGGGGCATCAGCCGCTGGGTCTGGGGTTGACTGAGGCGTCACCACATGCTCAGCCAATCACCCAATCAGTGCAACACACACACACACACACACACACACACACACACACACACACACACACACACACACACACACACACACACACACACACACACACACACACACACACACACACACACACACACACACACCTCCGTTCACAAACGAGGCCTGTGGTTATAAAGGCAGCTGCAGCGTGTTTGGTCTGCACTCGCTGGAAATAATAACCCTAAATAAGTAATAATTACACAATACCCTCGTCTGCACACAAACACACAACCACACACTCAAAGCAACAGGTGGCACTTAAAAGAGACTAACGACGATACACGCAAAATACGAACAAAATCCATCGTGTGGACGTTGACGTGCGAGGTCTTCCCTGAGAGCTGGGGGAAGGCGGAGAGTCTTTACACGTGAGGGCTGAACGATAAATGGCGCTTGCGATGACATCGCGACAGGCGAAAAAACAAGATTTTCTAACCGCAAAGACCTGCGATTTGGTTGACGCGAGTTCCGGTCACGTGACTTGCGAGCGGCACGAAGCAAAAGCAAAGCGGGCAGTGAGAGGAGTCGATGCTGCGACGAGCTGGAGGGACGGAGCGACGACACGCGAGGAAAAGAAGCTCTTCCTGGTTGCCACCAACTGGTGGCAAAACAGTGACAGGAGAGAGAAAAAATATAATAAATAAAAAAAGAAGAAAAGCAGAATGACTACCGAAGCACCAAGGACCACAACAGTCGGAGTTGTGTTCACTGGCAGCGAACCGCTGCCTCGTAACGTCGCACCTTATAGCGATTTTAACGCTGCTAGCGTGTTAGCGTCGGTAGAACGAAGCTGCCGCCGTTTGGTGCTTTGTGTGGACCCAAACAAAATCATTCTCAGCCCGGTTAAGATGTCTAGCAAAAAACACGAGCAGATAAATAACGGCTCTTTCATTTGCTTCATTTCGCTTTTATCTTAACTTTAGCCTCGCCTACAAAAATAATTTGTGTATAATAAATCTGATACGTTTAATATAATACATATAATTTTTTGTTTGTTTGTTTGTGGAAAAATATATGAGAGAAAGATAAAAAATAATCGCAAATTAAATCGCAATATTGAGGGAAAAAAAAAAAAATCGCAATTAAATTATTTTCCATAATGGTTCAGCCCTACTTTACGTTGTGCTCAAGTTCCCCCCTAGGCTGTGGCTTTACACAACTGCCACCACTGGCTGGAAACAAGGTGGTCCAGTCCATCAGTTTGGTATCAAAATGCGTGAACAAAAAGGTGCATAAAGATGTGGAGGTTCTCACTATGACGAAGACCACGGAGCAGAAGAGCAGCAGGTTGGAGATCCTGGCCGAGAACAGAGGCTCCCCCTTGCCCTCCGACAGGCCCTGCCGCTTCTGCAGGACCAGGTAGATGAAGGCAAAGAGCATGCCGTGGAACACCACCTGCAGGGGGAGGCAGAGAGTTCTTACAGAGCCGGGGGGGGGGGGGGGGAGCGGAGCCGGAGAGTACACTCACAAATCGGTCCAGCTTCCACCTGAACCACCACTCTTGGACACTGCCGTGCAGTTCAAAGAACCTGGAGATGGGCCACGCGGAGAAGATGCTCTCGAAGAACTCCTGGGGAGAGCAAGACGGTGAAGGAGTGATGAGCAGAAGAGGGAACACACCAGAAGGAACCGACGGGAGACAAGAAAACGCAAAGAAACCCAAAAAAAACTCTTATGTAGAAGGGTGAAGTTGAGGCATCTGAGCTAGCTTTTGCAATCTTTAAGACCTCCAAGATCTTTTGCTGTCTTGAAGACCTCCAAGATCTCTTGGCATCTTGAAGACCTTCAGGATAGCAAAAACCAGCGAAGGTGCCTCAACTTCACCCTTCCACACAAAGAAGATGACAGAGAACCTTCACAGACAGATTAAGTGATTTTTAAGTGATTTAAACAAATGATGATGATGTTGATGATGATCAGACACATCTGGACAGAAGCTCATGGGGCTGCAGAAGTGGCTTGAGGTGGGCGGAGTCTCCCACCTGTGACAGGGCCAAGACGCAGATGAAGAGCAGAAGGCTGAGGAGCTTCAGCGGGACGCCCAGATGCCACATGCAGCTGCCTGCTCAGAAAGGACAGAAGAGTCAAACGTTGCAACAAAGGAATTATCTTTTTGCAGAAAAGTGTGAGAGGTTACAAAAAAACAACCTACTGTTGGCCTGCTTCTGCAGGATCTGCGGCCAGGTGGCCAGCGTGGCGTAGATGACCACAAACCAGAAGGTGACCAGCGGCACAAAGTAGTAAAACTGGTAGGGCCGGTCCATGACCACGCACAGCACCAGCACCAGAAAGTTGAGGCGGAAGAGGACCTGAGGAGGAAGAAGAGGAGGAGGAGGAACTCAGTGTTGGTGAGAGTCACAGTGGGCGGAGCCTAGAGAGGGTTGGAGCAGAAACACGCTCACCTGGCAGACACGGTACAGGCCAAAGTCGCCCTTGAGCCAGAAGAAGGAGAAGTGTCCGTAACCAGTCTGGAAGAGGTAGGCGGCCACCAGCACCCGCACGTGCATGTAGATCGGAATAAACTGGCCACCAGGGGGCGACAAACTCAGTCAGATTTGGAAAAACAGAGAAAAACAAAAAAACAACCAAATAAAACAGACAAGGCAGGCAGGCAATGTGTGCTCATGTATTATGGCAGTGTGGCAAATGTTTCCCCAGTGGCCACCTGAGGAACTGCAGGCAGAAATCCCACTGAGGCCCAAAAAAAAGCATTTCACCACTGCCATAGACTGCAACATGTGTGTGGGTGGGGCTCTGGACTCACCGCGCTGGCACCTGAGATGTGATAGATGAGGATGACCAACTGCATCCATCCTTTCCACTCGTCCGTCTGCTCCCGATTCAGGACTTTGGTCTGTTCAAAACACCACGACGAACACGGAGGCACTTTTCAGTCGCGATGGTGAAATCATCAAACATGTGCATCCTTTATTCAACAAAAGGTCCCCTATCATAACGCGACAACAGTGGTCAGCCTCTCTGAGCTGCCCAGCTCTAATTTTTTCAAAGGAAAAAAAAGGCCCTCTGCGACATCACAAAGGGCACCCACAGCTCCTCTCAGGTCAGTGACCAGAAGCCCTGCCCCCCCAGATTTAAAAGAAATATATATATATATATATATTTAAAATATATATATATTTATAGAGAAAATCTCGGACATTTATTTATTTATTTATTTTTTAATTTAAATATTTTTATATTTATACAGGAAATCTTGGGACATTTATTTTGCAGGACACACAATTCAATTCAATAATTTATTTACTGACATGACAGGAAGTGGGCTAGCGTGGAACTTCTGTGGAATACATTTGGGTTGCAACTTCCTGATAAGGAAGAAAAAATATTGTGAGTCCTGAGACTCCACCAGTTGAGGACCACTGGTTTAGACAACTAACCAGTCAGTAGTGGAGGCAGGAATGCGTTGAAATTATTATAATCAATAACCCACTTCATCGTCATTCATTCCTCAAATAAAAAAAAGTTTAATAACAAAAAATAAATCCACGCTGGTACCTCCTTGCTGTTCTCGCTGAAGAAGAGCCCCAGCACCAGGACGTAGACCAGCGGGATGAAGAAGGTGGCGTGTGTGTAGAACTTGTGCTCCTTCATGAAGACGTCGGCGCGGTCGCACAGGTAGAAGTAGGCCATGATGACGCCCATCCTGACCACGGCCTGCAGGGGGACCCTGAGTCCCGGGGGGCCGGCCGCCGTGGCCGGCTTCCTCTCCTCCAGGCTCTCCACGTCCGGGGGCACGGGCCGGCGGTGGCGCCCGTCGCCCAGCACCTGCAGCAGCAGCAGCAGCAGGGCCGAGCCCAGGAAAAAGCAGGCCGAGAGCTTCTGCAGGAGGTTGGGGGGCGGCAGCGTCTGGCAGCAGGAGCCCTCGATGGGCCGCAGCAGCTTGTTGCACACGGCATTGAGGAGGATGGTGGCGGCCTGGTGGGAGGACACGTGGAGGGCTGAAACCCACCGACCGAAGCAACAACAACAAGAAAAGCACAGACGATGGAAGTTCTGGACGAGAGTTGGGCATCGTTTGAATTTGAACGATTCCGGTTTCCCATTCTGGATTCCTCATTTTTGATTTCGGTTCCTAAAGACTCTCCATTACGATTCTTTTAAAAGGTGGGGTCAAAAGAAATTTGTGTTTTGAATGAGATCGTAGCTAACCGGAGGTCTTTCTGGATTAAATGGTCCGAACTCTCCATGAATTTTTGATCTATACATTTTAACGAACCTCAACAACTTTCTCACAGTATAGAAATATCAAATCCACCAATTTGAACATAAATGTTGTGAATTTCCTTTTCACAGGGGCACTCTATTTATTTTTTTTTTGAAAACCTTTCACATGCACCCTGAGTGGTCTGTTGCTGCAGGTGCATGCTAGCTGAGCTCCCACTGTTACCTGGCTGACTTGGTGCAGAACATAAACCAAGCGCTGGATAATCCAGTCCAGATTAGCAGCAGTAATCTCAACACCATGACCCGCCAGGAGGCGTTTTATCGCATGGGTGGTGCACCCTCCTCCTTTGCCAGACAGAATTGGTTAGTCGAGCACTGACGGCACTCCTGTCATTTATTTTAGTAAAGCAAAAGGAAGCCGCCGAACCTTTCTTGGAAGGGAGCGAGCGAAATTGAAAAACTTGAAACGATTCCCGGGGAGAGTTGGAATGTCGGGGCCCTGGGTTCCAATCGATGCTCAACCCCCTACTCTGGACTCCAGACAAGTCCCGCCTACCACGTTGTTGGCGCTGTCGGGCAGGTGCAGGCCGTCCTCCGACAGGCTCATGGTCTCGGCGGCGGCCAGGCGGGGCGAGGCCAGCAGCCGGACACCCGAGGAGGAGGAGGAGCCACCGCCGCTGCCACGCCTCCTACTGCCACTGCCGAAAACATCGGCTGCTGCCTGGTTGTAGAGGTCCAGCTGCTGGTTGGTGATGGACTGCCGCAAGATTCTCAGGGCCTCCTCCCTCACTGGGGCTGTGGAGGACACACACACACACACACACACACACACACACACACACACACACACACACACACACACACACACACACACACACACACACACACACACACACACACACACACACACACACACGCACACACGCACACGCGCGCCTTTGTCACAGACTCTCCGACTTCCGCAGAGACTGAGTGATCGCACGTGGATTAAATATAAACGGTTCTTAAACTTTTTTGCAGCACAAAGGTTGTGCAGCGGCGACAGACTGACTCTGATAAGGGAAGTGGCAACTGTAAACCCCGCTGGAAACGCACAACAGTGTGTGTGTGTGTGTGTTTATATGTAACATATACGCAGTTTTTGCACCTTCTCACTACGTCTCCGGGGGGGCGGGAGGGGGTCAGGCGACGCAGAAAAACATGCTTGTAAACGCCGTCAGTAAAACATTATGCACGCTGATTAGCTTGGCGACTTTCTTTTTCTCCTTCCGGTCAGGCGGCCTCACCTTGCAGCAGCCAGTAGACCTCGCTGTGGTCAGCCAGCCTCTGCAGCGGCGCCGCCATGGACGTCAGGTTGACTCGGTACTGCTGCAGGGCCTCGCTGCTGCCCCCGTGCTGCTTGATGGACCACTGCAGTGGGGGGGGCAGGAGAGCAGGTTCAGGACAGGAGAGTTCACAAGCAACAGTAGCAGCAGCGTGACACGAGCGAGCGCGCAGCTCACCGATGCAGCTCCCAGGATGACAACCTCCGGCCTCAGCGATGATTCCTGGGAAGAAAGAAAGAAAGAAAGAAAGAAAGAAAAACAAAACACACAAAAACAAAAACAAGCTGCATTAAAAACTGGAATCAAGGTGTTTAAACTGAACTGTGCTAAATGCTAAAGCTAACAGCGGTACTTACTTGTGTCCATGACACCAGTCGTTCTTTCATAGAATTATTTGTCACGGGGCACCACACAAAGTCCTTGGAAACACAAGAGGGCACCAATGTTTAAATTTGCATTTTGGAGTGTGTGTGTGTGTGTTTGTTTTGTTTCACCCCCCCCC
Organism: Nelusetta ayraudi; assembly: GCF_046127955.1. NCBI lineage: Eukaryota > Metazoa > Chordata > Actinopteri > Tetraodontiformes > Monacanthidae > Nelusetta > Nelusetta ayraudi. The sequence goes on along the minus strand of NW_027466129.1, from coordinate 836,352 downwards.
TCCCTCCCCAGGGTCAGTGTGGGACGCTGGTGTCTCCAGAGGGCTCTTACCACACGAACGGCGCCACTCTCATCTTGAAAGGAAATGTCTTCATGCTGAGGGGGAGAGGGGGGTGGGGGGGTTATTATTGAGGTAAATTAGAGTGGAAAAATAGCAGCAGCAGCTGCATGTTTATGAATGATTTGCGTGTGTGTGTGTGTGCATGTGTGTCATGCACCAAAGATGGCTAGCACACATCAACTAACAGCACGCTACATACGTTTCATTGCATACGTGTAACGTGTGTGTGTGTGTGTGTATAGGAAACCCCAAATGCATAATTCCCCTGAAGCTTGATTTCCTTTGTGGTGGTTTCACTTCAGTAAAAGGAACAAAACAAACGTCAGAACAAACCAGAAAATGTCTTTCTTGGCTTTTCTAAATCTCATGTCTTAGCGAGAAAAACCACTTCATCCAAAACTGGAATCTGATAAAAACCAGAGCTTCCAAATGCAAAAGATGACCACACAGACACACTCTTCAGTTTCACTGACCACTCAGGGCAGGAGGGGCTCCACACACACACACACACACACACACACACACACACACACACACACACACACACACACACACACACACACACACACACACACACACACACACACACACACACACACACACACACACACCTTGATTCCATCATCATTCCGCTCGGGCTCCACCACTCTGACAAAGGCGTAGAACAGCTGCCTCATGCGTGAGTCACCGACGAAGGCCACTCTCTTGGTAGCAAGGCATTGTTTGGCTTCACTGCACAACAGGGGGGGAAAAATGGCAATGAGTGAAGAAGGACGGAAGGTTGCGGCGTGAGACACACTTGGGCTCCGAGCGGCTCTATGTGACAGAGGAGCCGGAGCAGCAGCAGATGGACGGAGTGTTTTGGTGACCCACCTCACAGGAGAATAAAATATATCATGGGATGTACAGAAAATGTGTGCTGTAATGTCTACTAAAAATGAACCAAAGCAAAGTTACAACAAGCCCCACAGTATTTAGTATTTAGCTATTGTATTACTTACTTACTGACTTACTATTAATATAGTTTCACCAAGGCGGGCGGGCCAGATTAAAAAGCTTAAAAGGCTGTATCTGGCCCCCGGGCCGTAGTTTTCCCATGCCTGGGCTCAACGGACACCTTCACACGATTGGCAGGCACGGCAAATTCAGTTTTCCCCAAGCGGTAACTGGGTGAATCCACTGGGCCAGGACAGCGAACCCGTGGACCAATCAGGCTTTTGTCGGGTGGATTTGCATATTCTTGGCTCCAGCTGCTCATTGGTGGTCAGCTGACACTTGTATGTTGACCACCAAAACTCCCCACCCCTCCCGCGGCCACTGTACGTCTGCTTGTGCAACACACACACACACACACACACACACACACACACACACACACACACACACACACACACACACACACACACACACACACACACACACACAGCTACTCACGTGCTTTTGTACTTGTGCATCATGCAGCCATAAGGCTGCCATACGTTCTCCCCCAGGTATCGTCCTCTGGACAGCAGCCATTCACATGAGTCACCACCTGCAGAGAAAGAGATGGGGGGAGGGGGGAGAGAGAGAGAGAGAGAGAGAGAAAAAAAAATGAACAAAAAACAACTGAAAAAATAGAAAGATATTGATTGAATGAAACCAGCACATTTTTTTCCTCTGTGCCGCCCCCTCGCCCCATCCCTTTCACTCAAATGATTCCTGTATGGTACAATACAATACAATGCACGGCTTTGTTGTGCAGCAAAAAAAAAATAAAAAAAAATGCAGCCCCTGGCAATTTAAACTCAGCCATTCATTTCAGAGGGCAAATGAATAGAAGAAGACGAAGAATCGACCCACAGAGGCAGAAGCGATGTTGGAGGGGTCGGCGGCGCAGCAGAAAACACCTTCTCTCTCTCTCTCACACACACACACACACACACACACACACACACACACACACACACACACACACACACACACACACACACACACACAGCTGAATGTCCACCATGTAATTCATGTGGGGGCAAAACACTCATCCTGAATAGTGCATAATAATAACAACAACGTCCACGCCTCCACACCTGGGAAGCAACGCCAAACGAATGGAGTGCAGGCGGCTTCTTTTGATTCCCCGCCAATGAGCAAACCTAAAACGCACAATTTTACAGAGCAGACTGTACAATAGCAAACATGCTCTGAAGAGTTTCAATAGCATCTACATCACCGAAAATGTAGCTGCATCTAACCCCAATGAACCCTCGTGTGACGACTAATATTACTATTATTTTGTACCCGGGGGGCATTTTTTTCTTCTTCTTAAATCGCCGCCTTCTTTAATCCCCAAATGGAATCTTTGGTCGTACATTTATTAGCCACATCCACCCCCGCACGGCTTCACGAGCTGCAGCCAAGCGTGTCCTGACAGGAGCGTGTAAACACACACAGCTCTTCAGTGCAGCACTAGGCTAGGCTAGGCTATCTCGCCGAGCTAAACCCCGTCGCAGTTCAGCTTCAGTCCCGTCATGAGTTAAACAAGACGTGTCAGGTCGGGGGGGAAAGGAAACCCGTGCACGTGAGTCAGCCCGTCCAGGTCAACCTTCAACGGCAGACGGGCAGGCAGGGAGGCACAGCGCGACACGCATCTGCAAACAAGCTAGCTTAGCTGGCCGGGAGGAGGAGGCGGCGGCGGGGGGAGGAGGAGGCTAGCAGCTCGCTAGCCCACGTTAGCATTAGCGGTAGCCGCGTCTCGCTGCATCAGCTCAGTCATGGGCAAACACGAGCCGACGACTTACCGTCGTAGTAGCGCCACACCGTGTGGTAGACGAGGAGCAGGGCGACCGCGGCCAGCGAGATCAGCTTGGCATTTCGGACGGTGAAATGCTGGTTTATTTCGCGTTTGCCCAGGCTATAGGCCAGCACCGCCATCTTGGCTCCTCCATGACAACCGGCACCTGTGTTGTGTGACGGCGGCGGCACCATCTGGCCGTCCTCGGCTCCGCCGGAGACGCCGCCTCCTCCCCTTGCATCACAGCCGGAGTGACGGCATCCTGGCGGGACGCTGACGGGAGAGCGAGGACATGCACCAACACCCTCCCCCCCACCACCATTATCCTATTCTATCTCGCTTCCCCCCCCCTCAGATGGCGGGGGGTTTACAGTGGCTTAATGACACGCAGGTCGGAGGAGGACGTAAGATTACAGCGTCTGGTCTCACACTTGAAAGAAGTGTCAAAGGGGCGCATTTGCAGCAGCATACCGTGGGAGGGAAACTATAGTCACTGCAAGTGTTGACGATAAAGGGATGGAATGGATTTTGGATGATCGATAGTTTGAAGAGAAATAAAGTTCAAAGGCCAACGGGCCTCAATACTTAACTAATGTTGTCGCATGTATATATTTTTTTTTAATTAGATGGAACAATTATTAGTCTAGAAAGCGTCAGACTAACATGTATATGTTATGCATTTAATTCCTTAGTGTGTGTGTGTGTGTGTGTGTGTGTGTGTGTGTGTGTGTGTGTGATTGTGTGATATGAATATATATATATATATATATATATTTTTATATATATATATATATATATATATATATATATATATATATATATATATATATATATATATATATATCACACACACACACACACACACTATATAAAATGATTGCAACAGCAAGAGTCGGCGGCGACAACAACAACAACAACAACAACGAAAAAGGAGAGATGCTTCATATAGCTTAATAAACAGAGAGTCACGTGTGTGACTGTCATTGAGAAGTTGCCTACCTGTATGAGGGGTTGGATTGCTCTTCGGGTTCCCCGCGCGGGATCAGGCGCTCTCTCGAGGTTTGAATCAGGAACTGATGCTTAGCAGTTTTGGATGTTTTGAAGTTCGAATGCTCGCCGACAGATGGAGCCAAACGCCACCGCATACATATCGACAGGGGTCACTTCCGTGGACAGGCCCGCATTTTATTGCCGAAAACTAATTTTGGCCACGAGAGGCTTATCATCAGTAAAACTTAACATTCATTCATTCATTCATTCATTTTCCATACCTGCTTAGTCCCGAGCTCGGGGTCACAGGGGTCTGCTGGAGCCTATCCCAGCTGTCATAGGGCGAAGGCAGGGGACACCCTGGACAAGTCGCCAGTTCATCGCAGGGCCACATAGAAACAATTGACCTCACATGTGTGTTTTTGGAGTGTGGGAGGAAGCCGGAGAACCCCCACGCAGACACAGGGAGAACATGCAAACTCCACACAGAAAGGTCCCTGGTCCAGAATCGAACCCATGACCTTCTTGCTGTGAGGCGGCAGCGCTGCTAACCACTGCGCCACCGTGTCGCCCTTTTTTTATAGTCACTTTTTAGATTGGCTGTAATGGTAATTAATACGTTCCATCATATAATAACTGCTAGAATGGGCCTAAAGTTTGTGACGTGACAAACAAACAATTATTTTGCAACCAGTACTAATACTGATTGTAATAATGTGATATAGTATAGTTTTATGCTGGGTCCTCCATTGCTGTGCAAGATCTCATCCCATCACGTCCGGTTTTAATGTGCTGCTTTCGCCTCTGTTTTGGCTGAGAGGTGTTTGACAGGGAGTTAAGACATGAGGCCAGGTCCCGGTGGCATATTAAGACGTCAAGCTCGCGGAGTCCTGAAAATCCGAAACCAAACTAAAAACAAACTAAATCCCGCACTTGTTTAGATGTAAAAATCCTCGGCATTGCGAAACAGCTTTCAGTCTGCTGTGTCACACACAGCGTGGCGAAGGAGTTTGCAGTATTAGGGAAAGTAGTATACTGCATCAAAATACAGTTGGGGAAGTACTGTATCAGTCGTGAAGCAAAAGCACTTGATACAGTGCATCTTGGATATTTTTTGTTGAGTACAATTTTAGCATATCTTGCTTAGATTATTATTATTATTATTGTTATTGTTATTATTATTATTATGATTATATTATTATTTTTTTATTATTATTATTACTCAAAATATAATAACTTTTTAAAGCCTGATATGTGCATCAAACAAGCTGATGTGAACTTTAACACTTTATGCATTGCAAGTGGCCACAGAATTTCGAGGAGTTCAAATTAAATCCCAGTTTTTCAGTTTTTCCACATATCCCAGTAGTCCCCTCAACACACTGGTGCTCAGCCTGTGACAAAATGATGAAAGGGCGACTATGTCTGGAATATTATATTCTCCTGCTCTCCTCCTGACTTTAGTGCATCACTGCGATTCAAGCCCTCGATCCAAATCACAGAAATTTATTTGGATGCAAAAGCTGTATAATGCAAAAGGGGGGAAGCAACATCAGAGGATGCATATTTACAAAAAAACAACGCATGTTAGTAATCACACATTGGCATTGACAGTGTCAACAGAAATTTACTGTACATTAGAGATGGATGTACAACAAAAGAGGCAAGGAAAAAAAAATGGATGCGGCTGCGCTTCCAGCAGGAAGATGTTGAAGTGGTTGATGTGTTGAAAAACCAAAATGCAGTGACATGAAAGCACTTCAATCACTGAGTGTTGTGTTTTTGGAACATTGGACATGCTTTATTTCAGAACTTTTCACAATTTATTTAAACATCTCACATATACAAAATAGGTACAATAGACTTTGTGGTGTCATTTGTTTGAGAGAGAGAGCGAGAGAGAGATTTTTCTTTTTTTTTTAAATCGATGGGGTTGAGATTTTGGGCCGTCAGTATGAACAAATCTGTGGGGATTTTTTTTTGGTCGAGTTAAGAAAATTTTAAAAGAAAAGAAAGGAAAACAAAACCTAGACGAAAAAAAACAAACTGAGAAGAAACCAAACAGACATCAGGGTTTGGGACCATTTCCACATGCTTAAAGTGGGGGAGCATCAGGGGACCAACGCGAGACTCCTCAAAGGCCAATACAAAGTAATACAGTAAGAAAGTGGTTTTGCTCCACAGCTGCATCTTAGCACCATTAGATCTCCGCTTCAAGTAAGTGAGCACCTTCCGATACGGGACAAAGCTTGAAGCATCGAAAGTCTGAACATCTCTGTTGTGGACCTCGGCTTTTGCTAATAGTATTTTCTCTCGCTACAGGCATGAGGTAGTTTAAACCTTTTTTTTCATGGAAATTGTGGTTTTAAACCTCCTCGTTGGAAGATATACAAAGACCACAAGGTGATGCGTACTTTCAGCGTTTTTATTACACTTCTTTTAATTTTTTACAAAAGGATGACATGATTGTCCCACAACAAGGTGTTTTCCCGCCTTTTCCCTTTGGGCTGCTGTATTAATTTGCATTGCACAAACGCTCCGATCAGTCCGTTCAGTCCGCTCAGATAGTTGCCCATCTTAAGCAAGTGGATGCGCAGAGAGAAATCAGCATTTTGGTATAAAAACACAACACAGAAAGAAGGGCAGAGACTTTTTTGGATTTTTTTTTTTCGTTCTTTCTCTCTTTCAGGATTTCTTTGTTTTGTTTGGAGTGGGTGGGAGGGAAGTTAATTTATCATGAGTCTATTTGAAACAGACTGGGCCAATGTCCAAACCAAACTCCTGTTCAGCTCCACCAATGTCCATAGGTGCAATGTCGAGGATGGGCAGACGGGATGGTTTGTCTGTTCTGTACTCAATCACTGTCTTGCTCCACTCGCCAGTGTGTCTCTGCAGGTGTGAGGGAAAAGGGTTTCAGAATCTTGTTTTGTCAGAGAACAAAAGTGCAACAATAACTTTGACTCAGAGGTCCCATATTATGCAACAATTTGTCTAATCGGCGAACTCCCACTGAAATAAACTAAATCCATCCTTTACTTTTTCCGCACGCTAGCCTCTGAGGTTGTATTTGCTGAAAACACACGGTGCGGAAAAAAACAGCCCTTTGTGATGTCACAGGGGGTACATCTAGCAAGGTAGTGGCAATGCCCACAGCCAGGTGTTGGCTCCACCCACAGAGACGGCTTTTTCACAGAATATATATATATATATATATATTCATGGTTTGTATAGAGTTCTTTGACTCGTGGGTCTATAATATGGGACCTCTTAAGACAAAACAATCAAAGAAGAAGGAGAAGCGACTCACAGTGCAGCCATCCTCCAGCACGGTGAAGGTGAAGCGGCTGTTGCCCTCGGCCCTCAGCTCCACGTCGTTGGAGCCCTGGAGCACCACTGCCTTCTTCAGGTTGCCGCTCTGCTCGTCCATGTAGGCGACGCTGTTCTTGCAGTGGTAGGTGATGTTCTGGCTGGCCTTGTTGGACAGCAGGCGCATGAAGGCCAGCTGGGTGGCCATGCTCTGGGAGCTGATGGTCTCATCATTGTAGGCGAACTGTGTGACACAACAGCAAAAGGGAGGCGGTCAGCGTCGGCGAAGAGCGGCAGTCCAGTATGGACTGGGAGGGGGAGGCGGAGGAGCGCCCTCCAGTGGTCAGGACACTCACCTCGGTGCCACCGTTGATGGTCTCTCCGAACCAGACGTGCTTCATGCTCTCGGTGCTCCTGAACCAGTTCTTCTTGGCGATGCTCTCGGGCTGGGCGTAGACGCAAGTCTCACGGGTGTTGAAGTCGCAGAAGACCTTGATGGCGTCGTTGTTGCAGCCCTGGTTGGGGTCGATCCAGTAGAATCCTGCAAAGGCAAAGAGAAGTGGTTTGTAAGAGCAGAAGGGCGAGGACGCGGTCTGACAATGGACGGGTCAGGTGCTGCGGAGCTCACCGCTGGTCCACTCGGGGTGGGTGAGCTTGATGTCGCGGCAGGTGCGGGCGGGGTTCTTCCTGGATCCCTCGGGGGAGAGCAGGTTCTCGATCTGGGTGTTGAGGGACTTGATGGTCGCGTCCACCTCATAGTCCTTGGCTCTCAGGGCAGGCTGGTCGGCTCTGTACTCATCGTATCCAGAGACGTCGTAGCCGCCACCAGCAGGGCCGGGAGGTCCGGGCAGACCAGGAGATCCGGGGGGACCCTGATAGGTGAGATTACACATTGTCACACCTTATGGCTCTAGTGGAAGGAGTCTCGACAAAATTCTCTTTCATTGGTGGATGTGCTTACACCAGGTCCGACGTATCCAGGGGATCCACGAGCACCAGGGGCACCGATGGTTCCATGACCACCAGCTCTACCGTCCTTGCCAGGGGGTCCGTGAGGTCCGGCGGGTCCCTGAAGAAGAGATATTCACAAATTAAACAGGAACTACAAGCTTCAAGCCAGGCACCAGCTCCACACCGTCACTGCCAAGACATGTGTGTCTCTGCTGGCTGGTGTAAAAGTGCTTTAGCTGCTGACACAGCAACCACGGGTGTGTTTCTGCAGCAACACTCTGACTCACTCTGGGTCCAGAGGGTCCGTTGGGTCCAGCAGGTCCACTGTCACCAGAAGGTCCCTGAGGGGAGAGGAGAAGCGTCAGTAAAGAGCCTGTGACTAGGGGGCGCTCATGCTCCAGCATTGAATGTTGAAGTGATAGAAGTGTGATCTGGTGTGAGTATAATGGTTATACGTTGTACCATCTCAGTGGGATCATCACAGGCTTGTCTTTATTTTTACAGCTTCACTGGTTAAATCCGAGATTGCAGGTGTTACAATTCTGTTGTTTGGAGCCACCTAGCGCTATGGACTTGCATACTGATTAACTGGTGTTTTGGTTTGCAGTAGCAGGGCTGTGGTTTTGTGGGTTTAAAAAAGGCCACGCAGTCACTGGAAAAACTGCGTCAACAATCTTTTACCCATGAGTTCCAGAAACCCAAAGATTTGGAGAGTCAGCCACGCCTACACTACTGCCGCCATCACAAGTCCTGTTGTGTTCAACTGTCCTCGTATCGTGCAAACCACATGTTAATGTGCGACCATGATGGTCCGGGGCCACTTACAGAAGGTCCGGGCATTCCCTGGAGACCAGCATGTCCACGCAGACCCTTCATGCCTCTCTCTCCCTTGTCTCCGGCACCTCCCTTCTCACCACGGACTCCAGCGGGTCCCTAAAAACACACGGATCGGATAATTATATCAGAACTGTGAGAAAGTAGAGCACTGGGGCACTAATACTCTACATCTGTACGGCTGCATTGTCACTTACAGCGGAACCTCTGGCTCCAGCGGCTCCAGTAGGTCCAGAGGGACCTCCAGCACCCTGTGGAGGTGAAAAAAGTAAGCAGGAGCGAAATGAGCTGATGATCTGAACCAACAATGCTGATCGGCCAAGGAGGTGATATTTCCAAAAACTTACAGACTCTCCACGGCTTCCAGGTCTTCCAACAGATCCGGAGGGTCCAGCGGGTCCTGGGGCACCAGCAAGTCCACCGGCTCCAGCAGGTCCGGGGTCACCACGGTCTCCCTGGGGAGGAGTCGCAAACATGGGTCAGAGTGACGGACGTGTGTGTGCATGTGTGTGTTGGTGGGTGGCAGAAACGTATGGAAAGGCCAAGCTACAAAGACGTTACCTTGATTCCAGCAGCACCGGGGCGTCCAGGGGGTCCATCGTTACCAGTGTTGCCCTAAAGACGGAGGAACATTGGCTCTCACAAAGTCCACTGAGAAGAACCAAGAGATCCAACTTCTGCAGGTGGTGGCTGGCTGAGTACTCACCTCACGGCCAGCCTCTCCCTGAGGTCCAGTCATACCAGGCAGACCAATGTTTCCGGGAGGACCACGGGGTCCAGAAGAACCAGCAGGTCCAAGTCTACCAGGCTCGCCCTGTCATTGGACACAGAGTTGGTCTCAGCTTTTTGCCCTAGGACTCTTCTTTATCAAGGGTTCTGACTGGTGCGTCCATACGTACCAAACCTCCAGGGCCACCAGGGGAACCACGATCTCCTCTAGCACCAGGCAGACCAACGAATCCGGTAAGTCCAAGAGGACCAGTGGTTCCAGGAGCACCAGGAGGACCCTACAGACACCAGCCAACATGTCAGTGACAGTGCACAGTCGCTGGAACATCATCTGTCTTCAAAAGTTCTGGAGTATCCGAGAAGGAACAAATAAAGATCTCCAACTTACACCAGGACCAGACTCTCCAGAAGGTCCCTTGTCTCCAGCTGCACCATGGGGTCCGACAATACCCTGCTCTCCAGGTGGGCCAGCGGGGCCAGAGTCTCCACGGGCTCCACGGGGACCATCTTTACCAGCGACTCCAGCGGAGCCAGGGGGTCCAGCGATGCCCTGAGATGTTTCAAGGGACAGTGAGCATGCAGCTCTTCTCACCCTCAACTAAAATGATCAAGAGCCCCATACTCACAGCGGGGCCGGGAGTTCCCATCCTGCCACCAGCACCAGGGAAACCAGTCAGACCCTGTGACACACAGCCAATGGTGGTTATTAGTGAGTCGAACCAGTTGAAGGTAAAGCATCTTTTCCATGAGAGTGACGTGAAGATGTGGTACTCACAGCAGATCCAGTGTCTCCACGGGCACCAGCGGGTCCAGAAGCACCAGCAGGACCCTGGAATCATGAAAACATGATTTGACGTCATCGTTTCAGCGTTTTGAAACTTTTGCATCATGTTTGTCATCAGGTTTGTGTTACGGTGGAAAAACCGGCCTGAGTCTCCTTCAGTGGTTAGACCTCTGTCAGGCTCTGAGGCTTCAAGTCTACCTCCTACTGTGGGTGTTTGAAAGGTATTTGCATTGCAGCAAACCTGTTGCTTTTAACTTTAACTCTTGACCTTGAGGAACACATCAATTTGGAAAAATCCTTGCTTGCAAATCAGGAGATTACCGTCATTTACATTTAGGACGATGTTTCCATATGTTATGTTACTACTTTACCCACACTGCAGCCTGACGGCAGAGCAGAGCTGCCTGTGTGTGTGTGTGTGTGTGTGTGTGTGTGTGTGTGTGTGTGTGTGGTGTGTAAAGTGACTAACAGCAGGTCCAGACTGTCCAGAAGGTCCAGCAGGTCCGGCAGATCCGGTCTCTCCCTTTCCTCCAGCGGGTCCACGTTCGCCTCTAGCTCCAGTCTGACCGGAGGGGCCCTGCATGGTGGGAGAACACGCATCAGCATGCATTCATATACTCTTGTGTTGCTTGGACATATATTTCAGGAGATTGCCACTGGATTGGATGTGGGCTTACAGGTGGTCCAGCGAATCCAGCGGGTCCAGCAGGTCCAACCTCTCCGCGCTCACCCTGTGGACGAGAAAAAATTTGCTTAGCAACCAAGAAGTTCCCCTTCTCAGGTAGGTGAATTGAGTTAAACCAGTGGTCTAACAGAGTTGACTATAGGTACTCACTGAGGCACCACGAGGTCCAGCGGGTCCAGAAGGTCCGAAAGAACCAGCCTCACCCTAGTGTAAAAAAATGGGAATTGTTTTGTTAAGTAAACATTGCCATATCCCCACACCCAGACAAAATATCATCAAAATATTTCACAGTTTATAGTTATTCTATATGCTTTGCTTTCTTTTTGAAACACAGTGATACTGTGAGCATGCAGAGCAACTGCTGCAATATTAATAATGCGCCTCTGGGTGGCAGTATTCTGGTTCTGACCTGCAATAAACTACTGCTTCATTCTTTTTTTCCAACGAGATCACAAATGATTGAATGTTAGCGCGATGGTTTGACCTGACATCAATTCTGGCTAAGTTTCTATCAAAGGCCAGTGAGACCAGTCTGTCAGACAGTTCCAGTGTCCTGTTATTACTGGGACATTTAGAAAATGTTTAGGATGTGACCAACATCCAGCTGTTGACCATTTACCTTGTCACCGTTAGCTCCAATGGGTCCAGGGGGTCCATTGGGTCCAGGCAGACCCTGAAAGGTTGAGGAAGATGAGAGAAAGCTAAGACCGAGGATTCTCACCAATGGGGAGGTGAGATTCATGAGGATGAGAGCGGTGAACTTACACGGGATCCGTCTCTGCCAGAGCTGCCGTCAGGTCCTTTGTGTCCGGCTTCTCCCTGGAGGAAGAACCACCAACGATGAAAAAAATCTTCCCCCCTTGAGACATTGCTTTTTTCGCTTGCAAAACACTGGATACAGGCGTTGACGTACCTTCTCTCCCTTGACTCCACCAGGTCCGGCAGCACCACGCTCACCAGGCATGCCACCAGCTCCCTGGTGTCCAACGGAACCAGCGGCTCCAACAACACCAGGCTCTCCCTGGAGACACACGTACAGTTGGTTGTAGTTCCACCACCTTTTGCCCTGCACTGCACGTGTCAATCCTTCTACGGCATCAACGTTACCTTGCCACCATCAGCACCGGGGGCTCCGGTAGCTCCACGGGTTCCCATGGGTCCCTGAGGTCCGGTGGCTCCAGCAGAACCAGGCACACCACGCTCTCCCTGAGGGGCCACAACAAAAGAGTCAGTTGTGCTTGAACCTTTTCCTACCAACAAGACTGAGTGAGAGTTTCAAACTTTGGTTTATGTACTGATCTTTGAAGTCTTTATGGGCATTTCAATCAAAAAAACAAAAACAAAGAAAAAAAACCCAACAGCAACTGGCTTTTAATTGAACTTGCTGATTCCTATGAAGCCACTTGAGGATGGAGATATAAGATATAAGGACCTTCTACACTATGGACAACTTGGTTTTGTTACTATATTGTAATAAGAAAGTAAAGAGGGTGACCTACCTTGGCACCAGCTGGTCCTCCAGGTCCCTGATCTCCTGGGACACCCTACAGATACACAGAGCCAACAGGTGAGACTTGTACTTCATCATCTTCTACCTTTTTTTCCTCCTGTGTTGTAAAAGCACAAGGCGTCCTGGAACTTGTGGAAGTGGGTGCTACTTACTCTGTCTCCGGGCTTTCCACCCTCACCAGCAGCTCCAGCGGGACCTGGCAGACCCTGCAAACATTAACATACAGCGTTTCAACGAGAGCACACAGGAAGACGGTGCTGTTTGAGAAAAGGAAGAAGAAATGTTTGACGGAGGGAATAGTTAATGGATCCAAACCTGGAAGCCAGGAGCTCCAGCAGATCCCTGATCTCCCTTGCCACCAGGACCACCCTGTTGAGGATGAAGTAGATAGTGAGGCACTCTGAAAAAAATGCCAGATTGGCTATAAAAGGCAAAAAGAGCACAAGAGGAGCACTTACAGCAGGTCCAGTGGGACCAGCAGCTCCGTTGTTACCATCAGGTCCAGGGGCACCCTGAAGGAGAAGGAAAAGAGGGAAGGAGACGGCATGTCAGGAAAATCTTCTCTCATCTGATCTGCTAGCTGCTACAGACGATGAGGCGTCAGGCCACTCACTCTCAGACCACTGGGACCAGTGGCTCCCTTGTCTCCGGGCTTGCCAGCGTCACCCTACGGGGGTCAAAGGTGGATTAGGACCAGGTGAGAGGACGTCGACTGATGACTTGCAGGATGCTCAGTTTCTGCACACTCTGGACTTACAGTAGGTCCCTTGGGTCCAGGGAAGCCAATGTTTCCGGCCTGGCCTCTGGGTCCAGTTGGGCCGGGAGGTCCAGTGCGACCATCTTGTCCAGTTGGACCCTGGGCGAGGAAAGCAGGAAGTGGAAGAGGAAGTCACATTATCAGGCATAGTTGTCAAGGAAGTTCAGGACTATCTGAGCCCAATGCTGAGCTACTTACAGAGGGTCCCTCCTTTCCTGGTGGTCCAGAGTTACCGGGGCTTCCTGGGACACCCTGTGAAGAACCAACAACAGCAATTATTATAGATGTATTACTTTGAATAAGGTTCAACTCCGAGAATCAGAATCTTTGGTCCCACAGCCTGAAAAGAAAGCCCTTCCGTGCAGGTCCAACATAGCCCAGGACCAGAAGTGTGTGAGAACTCAAACATAGATTACATCTTGGTGCTTGGAGAACTGGACCATACACTCACCCTGAGACCAGCGGGTCCGGGCTCGCCAGCGCGACCAGCATCTCCAGGGGGTCCACGAGGTCCAGCAGATCCAGTAGAGCCACGAGCCCCGGGCATACCCTGAAAGGTGAAGAGCAATGAGAAGGGGATCCTCACCTCGACCCATAGTGTTGACATGTCTGGTGCACCAAACACTCACCAGAGGTCCGGCTCTTCCCTCAGATCCAGGCATACCACGGCTACCAGGGGTGCCCTGCAGCAGACACCGAGAGGTTAGAGCCCGGCTAACTTGCCTCTGTGGCACAAAGCGGAGAGGAGGCAGGTGGGGCTGGTACTTACTCTGGCTCCACGGGCACCAGATGGTCCAGTGGCACCGAGCTCACCCGTGGGTCCTCTCTTGCCCTCCTCACCCTGAGGTCCGGGGGCTCCCTGAGGTCCGGAGTTACCCTGAGGCCAGCAACAGAGAGGTGAGTCCCAGTCGGTGAGAGCGCAGGCTCCAACCTATCCAAGTTGTGAAGCGTTCTACAGATGGTATGAACTTACTGGCTCTCCCTTGGGGCCACCATCTCCCTTCACACCCTGAACTCCGGGATCTCCCTGCAGACCAGGACCAAAGGACACGTTCACATTGAAGAAACAGCAATTTGTTAAGTTAATGTGGTTGTGCAGAAGGAATCTTGTGGTGCACTTACAGCGAGACCTCTCTGTCCAGCGGCTCCCTGGGGTCCCTGGGGTCCGGGTCCTCCTCTTGGTCCGGGGAAGCCAGGAGCTCCAGCAACACCAGCAGCACCCTGAACAACAGACACGAGGAAACTGTGTCACCTTTTGTTTTGGTGTTTTAGCATTAGTTGACTTTTTTGAGTATGTCATTTTTGCTTTCCACATAAATATAAATAATAAACATCCTTAAGAATGAAAGAAATTTCTTTTTAAGTGTTGAAGGTTGAGGTGGACACTCACGGTAGCTCCCTTAGCTCCAGACAGGCCGTTAGCACCAGGGTTACCCTGGAGGGGTGACACAGAAACAGAATTTTATTGCTGAAATATGTGCACATAACACAAAATTGAGTGGACTGCGGAAGACGTGCAAATCATCCAATCAGACTTCTGACTGTTCCAGAAGAAACATGGCCAGTCGGGGACAAGACCAAAGACTCTGGCTGAGTGATGCTACACGTTCTGCAGGTGTTTTTCAGGTTCTGGTCCAGGGACAAAGCTACTCACTGCAGGGCCAACGGGGCCGACTGGTCCGTTGACACCGGGCTCTCCTCTAGATCCCTGGGGTCCACTTGGGCCACTGGCTCCAGCGGGTCCAACCTCTCCCTGTGTGCGGCCGAGAGAGAGGAGAGCGAGAGAGGGAGAAAGGATCCGTGATCACCTGTAGCACTGGAGCAGCATTAGGAAGATGCACAGCGGTGACGGCTGATGGCTCTGATTGTTTTTTTTAAATGTTTGGTCAACAAGTGCAGAGCTTCAATAAAATAAGGTTCCACCATGTGCAGGTGAGAACACCTGAGCCCCCTTTGGGGCACAATAATGTTTATTCAATTGAGTTCAATTCTATTCAACATGTTCCTGCTTCCGAGGCGCAACTCCTGTTTTTAAAAAAATTCAACACATCTTTAAATGCTGCGGCAACAGGAAGCGGCGTTGCACTCACCTTGGGGCCGGGGCCACCGGGGAATCCTGGGGGTCCAGCAGAACCGACGGGACCCTGTGGGGGGCAACAGGAGTTTCAGCCTAAAGGGGTTTTGGCTCCAGAGTTTAACAATTGGGAATGAAGGGGGACAGATACTGACAGCGGGGCCGGCGGGTCCAACGTTGCCATCAGCACCACGAGCACCAGCGGGTCCAGCAGGGCCGGGGCGACCTCTCTCTCCAGCGCTACCGCGAGCTCCCTGCAGGTGCACAGGTGAAGAGCGAGAAAGAAGCAGATTGCAGTCAGTCGGTGGGACTGTGAGGGTTCCTGACGAACGGCTCTTAGGCTGTCTGAGGTTTAATGCGGCAGCTGAGTGGGACACTTACAGCCAGGCCAGGACTTCCAGAAGCACCATGGGCACCGGACTCTCCCTGCAGGGACACACAGGGTTTACGCATCCACAAGAGCAGGCAGGCAAAATCTGTTGGGAAGCTGTAGAATGGATTCTCACCTTGAGTCCAGAAGCACCAGGCTCTCCCTTACGTCCATCCAGACCAGTGTAACCCTAAAGAAAAAACCATCGCACAGACAAAAAGTCACAAATAAAGAAGCTTGTTTGCTAAAAGTGACGAAGAAGAGACCAGAAGAAGAAGCAGCTGGACTGGACAAAACGACAGCAGCAGGAGCCATGAAGGAAGAGTCTCTGTCCATAAAATCTCCAAACTGGGACTAAAGATCTTCTGATCTTGGTGAGATCAGAAGATCTACAAACATTTTAGGAGTTTCGCTGTCACTGTCCACTCTTCTCTTATCAACAGGGTCAGGTGAGGAGGAGGAGTAGGAAGAGGAAGATGGTTCCACACTCACTCTGTGTCCCTTCATTCCAGGAAGTCCAGGAGTTCCGGGGAATCCACGAGCACCCTGCAATGCAAAAGCAAAAAGCAAACACACCACAATGAATATGTGGGTCAGGAATTGTTGGTATTTACAGATCAGATGTGTTTTTGTGAGCTGGGGTCCCTCACCTGAGGGCCAGCGGTGCCTCTGTCTCCAGGCTTGCCAGGTCTGCCGTTGTTACCCTGTCAGTGGGTGAGATGAAGGTCAGCGCGGAGCAAGATAAGCAGGTCAAAACTGGATTAATAATAAAAAAGGAGAACTCACGTCCTCTCCGGATTTGCCAAGAGGTCCAGGGGGTCCACGAGGACCAACAGGGCCCTTCAGGAAAGAGAAACAGAGCAACAACATTTTAAACTCCTCAGGCCTCCACGCGACGATAACCAGCTGCTGCTTTCGGGAGGTGGTCTTACAGTCTGTCCAGGCTCTCCGGGCTCACCAGCGTGTCCAGTGTGTCCCTGAGGTCCCTGGAGAACGAGAGGAAACATTGTTCAGGGTTTGGACTGGACGGATCAATGCTCAAAGGTTCAGGTTGTGCATCAGACAGTGTGTGAACTTACAGGAGGTCCGGGGGGTCCAGGGGGACCTCTGGAACCCATCATGCCCTGCGGAGAAGCATAAAGTGGTCAGCAGGAGGAAGTGTGAGACTGGTGGAGGAAGTGGAAGAGACACCAGCAGAACATCCTCACCATGGGTCCGGGGCCGGGATCGGGAGCCTTCACACCATCATACTGAGCAGCAAAGTTCTGTTTGGAAACACACAGGCAGACAGGAAGTAAGCCCAATCTCACGGCATCACATGACATGTGACATCATCACCTTGTTCTTTCTCTTAAGGTGAAAAATTGGTATTTTTTTTTTATTTACTTTTTTAAAAAAAAAAAAGCTTGTGCAGTCTAGTGTGGCTGGAGGTTAAACAGCTCCATGTTTGTGTGTTCTAACAGTTGATGTTATTCCAGTTGGTCGGGCAGAAATACACAACACAACACAACTTGACAACTACAACGGGCACTGACGACATGAAGCAAATGCCCCCCCGAGAAGCACCTGACAAGTTTTACAGGGCCTTCATTCTCACTAACGCCAAACATCTTCAGGTGATGTTTGTGTGTTTCTTCTCAATATGTAAATATACACCGTATACAAGAAGGGTGAACTTACTCCTCCAAGTCCAGGGGGTCCGGGAGGGCCTGCGGGGCCTGGCATGCCGGGTTGGCCATTTATACCATCTGGGCCACGGGGACCCTGAAGAGGACGAGGTGGAGAAACATGAGGGTCAATGTTTCGCCAATGATGTTTCTTCAACATTAGACGATTAAATAGACACATTCATTTGCCGAAGAAGTAGCTCAACTGCTGTTTGTAAAAGCTGGGAGATTACAAAAACAGGGCCATCAGCAGATTATTTAATCATTCTACCAAAATGCAAACTACTTGATGTTCTCCGAAAAAAAAAGAGAATTTCCGAGCTTTAATGAAATATAACCTATGAGCCGAGCCTGTGGCTGATGTAAACAAAAGGGTGTGGCCTTCTGAGGTAAGAAGGTCAGATGACGTCGCTCGCCAAAAAACACAGTACGGAAAAAAAAAAAAAAAAAAAAAAAAATCTGCAATAAATGACAAAATGACAGATTGCTGCGGCGCGGAGGAAGCAGCAGCGGGCCGGAGTTGCGTGGACTTACCCTGTCACCTCGAGGTCCTTTGTCTCCTGTGAGACCCTGCAGCAGCAGCGGCAGCAGCAAGAGCAGGAGGGGTGGTGGTGGTGGTGGTGGTGGTGGAGGTGGAGGAGGAGAAGAAAAGTGGGATCAGACGCTGACGCACATCTCAGCCACAACATGTAAACTTCTCCCAAAGCTGAAGTTTCACACAAAGTTCATACGCAAAGTCCAGTACTGTGCACTGTGTGACGTGTTGCACAGAGTAAAAAACACAGCAACTTGAACTGAACTGAAAGGATGATAAAAAGTCTCTAATGTGACGATGTCATGGCGTCAAAACGTGATTAACTTCTGTCAGTGTTTTTATACATCAGTGTCAGACTCACAGACGCAATGTTTGAGCTTTATGCTACAGACATTAGCATTAGCTTCAGGCCGAGTGCCTGCTTGAACAGCTGAGCGAGGAGCAAAAACTCTGAGGTGAAATAGAAAAACAGGCTGGAGGAAGATGTAGCAGGAAAGCGTGTGTGTGATTTATTAAATTTCAAGATGACAGAAACAATGGAAAAAAGGGGCCACATTTTTCAATGTGTCTTTTTTCCATTGTTTCATGTGTGACGATCTCTCAGCACTAGCAGCAGCAGTGCTTCAGTTCAGCACAACACAAGTGGAGTTTTTAACACAACCACAACACAACTTCAGCTGCACCTCTGAGAAACTGCTGCTGCTGCTGCTGCTGCTGCTGACACTTTGATTTGAAAAGGGAAGGTTCTCGGGGTGCAGGGTTGAAGGAGGGTCTGGGTGTCAATAATCCTGGTCTTAATTTGCCGCAGCAGCAGCAGCAGCAGGTCAGAAGATTCCAGTGAACTGAGCTGAGGGCAGCTGGGAGGCCCAAAACCTCCCTCTGCCCTCCCGGCCGTCCTCAGAAAGGATCCTTTGTGTACCAGGTGGTTTTAGCTTTCACTCACACACACAGACTGCAGCCAATAGGACCCTCACCTACTGGCCGACGGGGAAGGGGGACAGATAAAGTGGCAGGGAAACTGTGAAGAGCCTCTTAGACTCTCTGGCTGCTCAGCCAGACGCGAGGACGGAGCCGGAGGAGCGACAGCAAAGGTTTTGGAAGGAGGAGGACGGAGGAGGACCGAGCAAAGAGCAGGTAAGGAGCAGAGCGAGCGTGAGTACTAACCTCGTCTGTGGGTCGGTGGGTCGGTGGGTTGGTTGGTGTGGAGATAAAGGTGGAGGAGGAGGAGGATGGTGGCGGTAGAAGGAGAGAGGAAGAAGAGTTGTGTTAGAACATGATTAAATAATGTGGAGACACACAGAGGCTTGACGTTGGGGAGAAAAAACTGCTCAGCGGGTCTGATGATCGTTCAAACGAGTGTTAAATGACTTTAACTGGGCTTTAATTGAGTTTAAATGAGATTTAAAGGCGGGGCTGTTTCGTTCCTGTCGCCTGTGAACGCACCAGAGCCTAATTACAACCTAGGCCTGGAAAATTGCCCAGCAAACCAGTGTGACACGTGGACCACGACGACAACGACAACATCAACAACAACCAAAATGGTCTCTCTCTGCCTCATTCATCAGAAGTCAGAACACACACACACACACACACATACACACACACACACTCAGCGGCATTCCAGACCATCAGGGTGCAAACAGGCCTCGACAGGCGCCGCACAGTGTGTGCGCGACTGACACACTGCAGCTGCAGGAGGCGCCGCCGAGCATCTCTGACTGCAGCTGCAGCTTCAAACAGACGATTCGAGTTTGTTCTCAAAAAATTTGAATGATCTTTTTTGCTGTTGTTGTTGTTGTTGTTGTTGTGATCAGCATGCACTGTCCTTACACTTACTAAAATGTTGTGATGCTGTGCGTCTGATGACGTGTGTGTGTGTGCGCGCGTGCGTGTGTCATCCTCAGTCAGCTGCTTCCACGTGGACACAGTTGCCCCCACTGACTCTTTGGACCCGCAGGTCACACTGGGATCCCCAGCCTGGCCACAAGGCGGCGCCCTCGGACGTTCAAGATTTTTTTTTTTTTTTTTAATCTTCCCGTCGACAGATAAATGTGCCGCAAAAATTATATAACCCCCCCCCCAAAAAAAAGCACCAGAATGTGGAGAGTCTGGATTCTAGGAGTGTTTCTCCTAATTGTTCAGTCTTTATGATTAACAATTTGACTCCTGGTTGTGAAAAAAATAAATAAAAGGAAACGTCGGAACTTATTTAAAAAAAAAAAAAAAAAAAAATCTTTAATAATTAACTGGATTGAAATAATCGGATTGAAATTATTTTAGTCCCCCGGGGAGCCTATGAACACATTTGTCTCCGAAGGGGAGAAAACGCCGTCACGGTTGCCAAAGCGGCTGCTCCCAACCACTGCCGCCAGGGGGAGACATTGCAGGCTGCATGCAACAAAAGCCTCTCAACCCCAAACTGAAACATCTGGATGGAACAATGTGTACAACGCCCCGCCGAGTTTTTCCATCTTCTGTGGGGAAGGAAAGTTGCGTTTTCGTCCCGTTTTCAAACAGACATGCATGAAAAGATTATCGCAGAGAGATAATAATAATAAAAAAACATTTTACAGGCTCCGATAAAAAAAGAAAAGAAAAAACTTTTCTCATCTTTCCTGACAACTAAATAATTCCCCCCGGAGAAGGAAGAACAAAAAAGAGGAGGGGAAAGAGTGAAGAATCCTCTGCATGAGCTCAATCCACCGGATTCATATATATACATATATATACATATATATATACTGCTATGCACTGCTTTTCTTCTGCTTGATGGAAGTCCCAAACAAAAGGCAAAAGCGCAAGATCCTCAAAGCAGTTGGAGGGCGTGAAGAAGAAGAAGAAGAAAAAAAAAATCCATGTCACAGAAGACAAAAAAAAAGGAGAAAAAAAGAGAGCAGAGAGCAGACAATGAAACTTACATTGACATGATGCTAGGTATGAAGTTACTGCAAGCAGCAACAGAATCCGGGTATCCACAAAGCTGAGCATGTCTACGCAGACATGCAGACTCCTTGTGCTGCTAAGCCCTTGTGTCGTTCCACCTCCTTCAGGAACGCATACAGTTGTGGTGACGCGGGTAACTCCAAACTTAGCAGAAACCTGCTGCCGTGATGCTAGAATAATAAAGTTCTGCTGGTCTTATTTATATGGCAGGAGGGACCCCGGGCTGCGTGTCGCGGCTCGGCCCACCGGCCAATGGCAGCGCAGGGATCCGGCCAGGGGGGCGGGGCCTCGGCGGCGGGCCGGACCCCGGGTCCGGTGCTGCCGCCGCGCCTGCTGCTGCGCCTCCTCTCCGCTGGCGGCTGTTGGCACGGCTCGGCTCGCCTCGGCCCGGCCCGTGATGACGAGTGCAGCCTTTTAATTAGATCCACTCTTTTTGAGGACGTGGACAGCGCGCGGCTATAAAAGAGGGAACGCAGCCCTGACTTTTTTTTTTTCTTTGTTTCTTTCTTCCTCCTCTCACTGCTGCTCCGGAGCGTCGGTGCGTATTTGGAAGAGATTTCAGAGTTATTAATCTTTCTTTAAGATTATTTTTAATGTGCGGAAAGACGTTTTTGTCCGTACTCTGTTTCTGGATTATGTTGCAGACAGAATCCCTGCAGAGAAAGATTTGAAAGAGGAGTTTTGAGTTGAGTTGAAGATTTTTTTTTCTCCAAATAAAAAAAAAAAAAAATCCACTTCTGCTTTTTCTTCCAGGTTTACTTGAAGACATTCCAGTGTCTGTGGCTTCTTCTTCTTCTTCTTCTTTTTTTTTTTTATATGTATGCTAATCACAATCAGTCTCTAAACATCCATGATGGAAACATCTTTATTTCATCCACTTAAAGTGCAAAGCAAACACACTTTTCCTGCACATCTTGTTGGACACGTCAGGTTCAGGTCTTTCATGGAGCTCAGCTCAGAACCACAGAGGAGAGAGGAGAAGAATCCACAGATCCAGTTTCATTCTCTCTCTCTCTCTCTCTCTCTCTCTCTCTCTCTCTCTCTCTCTGGCCACATGACCAGACATGTCATCCTTGTCTGACACACATGCAGTGAAAGTCCCTGATGGTGTCTGCGTGTGATCGCCGATTATTGAGTTTCCCTGCATCAGGTTGCAGACCAAAGAAAACCAATCTTCTTCTTTTCATTTCTCAAACTGTGGATGATCATTAGCATCAGTCCAACCTCTCCCCTTGCAGGATCTTTATGCACCAAAATCACATTGCGGTGCTAGAAAACCTGCAGCACAGTCGTTCGCTGATCAACCCTGAATGTGATCATTTTTGTGTGCAACATACAAACAGAGCAGGAGCCGCCGCACTTTGTGCGATTTTCATCCACAACCGACAGACCTGGGACAGCGGCGCCCCCTCCCTGCCTCCCTAACCCCACCCTCACCCCCTCCTCCGACTCTGCTGACAAGTTCACCTCATCTCTAGAGGGCCGAGAGTGTTTTAGAGATGGCAGTGCTCCACCCAGTGAGTCTCTCGCTCTCTCTCTCGCTCTCTCTCTCTCTCTCTCTGTGAGGATCTGAGGAGAGCAGACACACACACACACACACACACTGACAGACAGACAGACTCACAGACAGCAGAGCGGCAATCAAAGATGGCTGCGAGGCTCCACATCATCACACTTTTCCTCCTCCCGCCTCCGTAGCGCTGCCACAGTCACCAGCAGCACCACGGTTCCTGCTGGTTCTCGACAGTCAGAGAACCAACAGGAACCTTTCTCACTTACAACAGTCTTTATTCGACCAGCACTGTATATTTCTCAGCTTAAAACCCCCCCCAAAAAACTGCTTTTTCCACGCAGCATGTGAAGGTCACATCACCTTGCGTCAACATGTTCAGGGGCCCGCACTCGGGTCAAGGTCGCAGAAGGTCGGTAGAAGATGAGCCGCCTCGGACTCGACGACTCTTGTGGCTTTTTTTGTTGTGACATTTCTCCAGAAACACCTCAGCCTGCCATGGCTGCAGGCTGCAGGATGGAGGCAGGCAGGTCAGAGCACAGGGTAGCGACGGGTTGACACTGCTGCTGCCCTCTGCCACACATACACACACACACACACACACACACACACTCACACACACACACACACACACACACCAGCAGCAGACATTGCAGGGCGGTTGAGGTTTCGATTCTAATTGCAGCTTTGACTTCAGGCTGTTTTTTTTGTTTCCTGAATCTTTTCCTATTTAAGCAACAAACTTTTTTTTTACCGTCAGTCAAAAAAAAACCAACCTGGAGACCGTGAGACAGAGCTCCACCACCACCTCACATATCAGCCATCCATCCATCTATCCATCTATCTGTCTATCTATCTATCTATCTATCTATCTATCTATCTATCTATCTGTCTGTCTGTCTGTCTGTCTGTCTGTCATCAATCCGTCCATCAATCCATCTATCTCCTACCCTCCTTCACAAAGCTGCTGCTCTTATCAAACATGCGAACATCAAGTGTTTGATAGCCTTGATGCTAACCGGGGGTGGAGGTGGTGGTGGTGGGCGGGGGGTCAGTACTACACTGTGGGCTGCAGAAGCTTCCAGAGCTTCACTTAGACCTGCTTGACAGACAGGGAACAAAATTGTGGAACAAAAAAACACCAAATTCAGATTCAAGGCAGATTTGTTTTTCCTGCAACCAGCTATTGAATTCCCAAATTCTGCTTAAAAAAAACAAGAGATATTTGGGGGCCATGTTTGGATACAGATGCAGTGGGAGGCTGCAGGAAGGTGGGCCGGTCTGGAGGCTCTTCTTCTTCTTCTTCTTCTTCTTCTCCTTCTGCTCTCAGGTCTGTCGGTGACGGATGGGAAGAATTTCTTCCCTCCCGTCGGCTCGACAGGCCCCAGCGCATTTTGAGCATGCAGGGGCCACCAGTGCTATTCGCCCTGTGACCATGCAGCACCCAGGAAGAGGGGCAGGGGGCGTGTGTGGGGTGGGGCTTGTTTAAGGGCAGTGGACCATCAGGAGAACTCAATGACTTTTAGTGCGTTTGGTGCACCGTTTGACAACTTGTGCGGGGAGGGTGGTGGAGGGAGGGGTGTTGTGTTGTGTCAGGTTATGTTGTGTTGTGTCAGGTTGTGTTGTGTTGTGTTGCGATGTGTCGTGTTGTGTTTGCGACCTCCAGGTTCCTCCCGAGATCTTCTCAGAGCCGCCGAGCCGCCACATCTGCAGACTCTTTCCACTGGAATCCACCAAGCCAACGTTTAGACTCGAGCTCTGGAGGGGGCGGAGCCAGCCAGAGACATCCAGTCAGTCATTGGGGAGGGAAGGAGGGAAGAGGGGGGAAGGAGGGAGGTGGAGAAAATATGTGTTCGCAGGCGGAAGACACGGTGGAGAAGTTGAGTCACAATCGAGTGGAAGGAATAGCAAAAAGAATCTCCACTGGGTGAAACTCTTTGAGTTTTCCAATCAGGCCTGATGTAAACCTGCTTGCGTTCCCCCCCCTCTGATTCTGTAGGAAGCAGGGAGCAGAAGGAACGAACGAACGTGAGAGGGAGAGAGAAAAAAAAGCGAGAGAATCAAAGCGGGGAACCTCCCTTGGCCGCTGCTAACACGTACTTAGATTTGCCCCGAGCGTCCACATGACTCACGGTCTGGTCAGTAAAGGCATAATAAGCAGGACCGAAATATCCCCGGCACAATGTCACCAGGGTCCACGGCAGGCGGCTAATTGCTAGCTAGCTCTGCGCCGCGGTTAGCAGCAGCAGCGGCAGCAGGAGGAGGAGGGGAAAAAGGCCCAGAGTCTGGCCCCGCCTACTTTCCCCCCTGTCTTGCACAAGAATGCAAAACGGGTTGATCGCTGCTCGCTGTCGGCCAGTCAGTGTTGATTCCTCACCAAAGTCCATGCTAATGCTAATGCTAACCTTTTCCTTTCTCCGCAACAGAAAATTTCCAGAGTTTCACCGACTTTTCAGCTCTTTATTTTGAGCCTCAGTGACTCCAGTGGAGCAGTTTTGCACCTCCGCACTCCACCAAAAAAACCCCCCCTCCAGATGTCCAGAAAACAGTGTGTTTAGCCCCGTGTTTGCAGCCAGTTATTGGAAGGTCCAACTTCTATCTAACAACTTTGTTTGGAAGGGGGTCAGAAAAGCAAGGTGGCCTCAGAGGGCGAATCACTAACCTGGTCAAATGACCTGGCTGGAGGTATTGTGCCCCTCTGTGACATCACAAAGGGGATTCCAGGAGTGTGTGTGTGTGTTTCAGTGGCCCATCATGAAAATACAGAACAGACAGGCAGACAGAGAGAGACACTGATTATTGTTTTTTTTGTTTTGTTTTTTTTTCGCACTATGGAACCTTTAAATTAACAGTCTGACTCTGCCACTGCTGCCAGTGTCAGCGTGCAGACTTTAAAGGTGCAGTGTGCAGAGTCGAGGGGGGGGGGGGCGCCGCCCCGACTCTGCCTCTGCGTCCGACTCGGCAGCTACGGGGTTAAACCCAGAGCTTGGCGGAGCTCGGAAATCTTTTCCGAATTACGGCAGCGCACATGAGGAACACATTTAAGTGAGTTCAGCTGTCTGGAGTCTCTGGGCCTGCCTGGTCCTGGCGGTGGGGTGGGAGGGGTCAGAGCGCAGCAGTAGATCACCACACATCTGGGAAAACGAAACGCAGTTAGAGTGAGAGAGTAAGAGAGAGAGAGAGGGAGAGAGAGAAAGAGCAGCAACCTGTGGCCGGAACTAACATGTGAGCAGGGAGGAGGGACAGTGATGTGACTTGTTGACACTAAAATACAAGAAAACTTACACATTTTTTTTATATTGAAACAACAGTTTTCAGCATCCAGGAGCTAAAAAATGCTGACGAACATTTCAACTCTTTCAGTTTTCAACCCCTGAGACAAACACAAAGAGTCTGCAGGAGACAAACTAAATGACACAGACAGAAATCTGAGACCTGGAGCTTCAGTCTCAGTCGCCCACCACCTCTCTGGCTCCGCCCACCTCCTCTCTGGCTCCGCCCACCTCACATCGCTGCGCTCCAGTTTTATCTGGCTCTGATGGTCTGGCTGAAAGAGGAGGGGGAGAAGTGGAGAACATACTCGGCGCTTCAGTTTTGAAAGTGCTGTTTTCTTCTTCCCTTCACCAGAAACCTGCCATTAACCCTGATCCTCCTCTTCAGAAGGTGGAGAGAAACCTCTGACACATTTCTGAACGTCTCTGCATGTCGTCGCTGCTCAAATCCCAGCAGCGAGAAGGACAACCAGCCGGCAGTAAACAGAGTTATAGAGGAAAGGTCAAAGGTGAGGAAGGGAAGGGAAGCCTCGTCATGCGTGACTTACAGGCCCACATGTGCCACCTTCTACCTCCACCTCTCCAGTTTGGTGGAGCTGGAGCTGCAGCTGTTGGCCAGGCCAGACCAGACCACCTACTTTCATTTCTCACGCTTTTTTCCATCTTTATTCAGTCTGTCAGGCAGCATTTAGCATCATTAGCATTGTTAGCTAATGCCAGTGTTTGCTGCTATATGATCCTCACACTGTCTCTGAAATCATCCTTTGGAAAAAGCTCCAGTCTAATTAGTTTTTCCTGACATTTGGAATGCGACCAGTCAAAGGCCTTGGAGGAGAAAGAGGTGCTAACAGTATGTGTGCCAGCGTGTACACGCTGCTGTCTGATCACAGCGCAACAATTCTTTAGTAGAAGAAGAGCTAGAGAAGAACTAATAGAAAACAAAACTTGAGTTAGACGCTATCGCTATCACTGAACCAAAACACGGGAATAAAAAAAAGCTGAAAATCCTGCAGTGGCCAAAGTTTTACCTCTGGAGTTGTTGGTGCGGCTATGAGGAAGTAAAATGACTCCTCCAGACCTCCTCCCCCCCCTGTTTCTTCTTCTCACTTTAAGCTGTTTCCCAGATGGGGTGGCGGATCTTGTAAAGCTGAGCTCAAGGCCTCAGATGCAGGACAACAGTCTTCAGCTGAGGTCCAGGAGGAGATTCTCACTCTGAAGCAACAGCGATAACAAGGGAATCATCCAATAGAGTGAGAGAGAGAGAGAGAGAGAGAAAGAGAGAGAGAGAGAGAGAGAGAGAGAGAGAGAGAGAGAGAAAGAGAGTGAGTGAGTGAGTGAGTGAGTGAGAGAGAGAGATGTTTTTTCTAAATGCACCTCAGCGGTTCATAATTTGTGCCCTTCACATTCATTTAATCTGGCAGGCACTGAGTAAAAATAGAAAGTTTCAATGTAAGTGCTAGCTTTGACTGCTAGCTTGTTGGGGAGTGACGAGATCTAGCTGCCGTTGAGCTCGGCTGTGCAGCTGTAAGTCAACCTCAGGTTGCACTCTTGATGGACAGAGTTGAACTTTGATGACAGTTTTGCATGTAAAAAAAAAAAAAAAAAAAATTCTTTAATTCTATTCATCTTCTTTGAACTAGTTTTTAGTTTGTGTTTCAGTTTGTGGAAACGTGTTCAACTGCTCAAAACGTCACGCTTGGGTTATGGATGTGTGAAGTTAGGTAACATTTCAAAATGCATTTGCTTTGTTTTTGTATAGTCATATATTTTGTCTTTGTAGTTTTCATAAACGTTCCATTCAAATGTTCTCCTCTCTTCTCACCTGCTGAGCGTATTTCTTCTGTTGATTTCCGGGCGGTAGCTGTAGTTAAACTGGAGGGGCGGGGGGGGGGAGTTTGGGGCGGATCATCAACATACACACCGTCTGCCACCTGCCTCCAATCAAACCTCCACCTGCCACATAAAACACCTGGCGGACGCTCGCTGAGAGCAATCAGGCCTTTTTAACGGCGCCCCGAGCCGCCTGAGGACAGAGCGGCTGTGACTGCAGCTGCTCCGCCTCCTCGGCCACTCGCCCGCCGTCTCAACATCACATCCATCCACCCCGTGACACTGCCTTCCGAGGCATCCTGTCTGTCGGAATGAACGACGCCTGCAGGAAGTGAAGCTCGCTGCTCCGTCTCCCACTCTGCTGCTGCTGCTGCTGCTGCTGCTGCTGCGTGTCATTTTTTCCAGCAGTAGCTGCCAGCGTGGGTGGGAGGGGGGGGCTGAGGGGCAGGAGGAGGAGGAAGAGGAGGAGCCGCTGCAATGCAACCTTTTAGACTCGGCAGTCTAACATCATCGGCAGGAACCTCCAAAAAAACCACCCGGAGGTTAAAGAGAAGAAGATGAAGGAGCAAAGTGCGATAAAGAGTGAGACGGAGCTGAGGCTGCTGGAGGAGGAACATCACCTCTGATGGAGCATGTGACCCTGGAAGCAGGAGCAGACGGAGTGTTTTGGGGACCCACCTCATAGGAGAAAAAAGTGTATCGTGGGATATTTAGAAAACATGTATTATAATATCAATTGAAAATGAACAAAGTAACAAAACGACAACAAAATAAGTGTCTTTGAAACACAGTTATTTATGACTTACTGACTATTAATATCATTTCTCCAAGTTTGGCGGCCCAGATCAAAAAAGCTTAACGGCAAGTAAAGCAGTTTACTTAGTCCTGTGTTTACAGCCCCCTGCTCAAACTGAGGGAGGTGGTGGAAGGTGTGGGGGAGCGGATACAACACCTGGCTTAGGGGTTTGAGTCACAACCCTGGGAGAGCCACTCTGGGGAGGTATTGGTCCCCTGGGTGACATCACAGAGGGCAGATTTTCTGGTGGTACAAGGAGAGGAAGTGAAGATTGAACTGTGAGTTTCAGCTCACTGGCATTAAGAGGAGGAGGAGGAGAAAGAGGAGGACGAGGAGGAGGATGAGGAGGAGGAGGAGGAGGAGGGGGTGGAGACGCTTATCAGCTGGATAAAACTCAGGTGATGCTGCTGCTGATTTGGTCCCATCCTGCTGGAAACCACCGGAACAGGAAGTGAACAAAAGAGCAAATAAAAAAAAGTCGGAAGAGGAGAGTGAGCTCGGAGAAAGTTCCACACCGTGAGGTTCTCATGCAGGAAACCACGAGCTGCAAATAGTGATTTGACTTCATGAAGTTCATCACCAGAGTCTGAAGGACAGACTGACACTGTTCAGGGCTGTGTGCAAAAGAAAAGGTGCAGAAGATGTTGTTTTCTTCTCCCTTCACCAGGCCCGACGAGTCTAACAATCCTTTCTGCAACGACATTTCTGGTTTCACAAGCTCCACATCATCACTTCTCCTCCTCCTCCTCCTCCTCCTCCTCCTCCTCCCCCACCTCCTCCTCCCTCAGCTCGCCTGGATCCACCAGGCTTTTGGATCACAGTCCTCAAGACGTTGGCTGCTCGCCGTCCAGAGAAAACACGACGTGCGGCCAAACAAAAGGAGGGGAGAGAGAAGGAGGCGGAGCCACAACAGCAGCAGCAGCAGCAGCAGCAGCAGTGATACCAATGCCTGCATGAAGCTCCTTGAAACAGAGACAAGAAACATAATGAAGCAGCTTCAAGTTTGTCTGCAGATCTGGTCAGGGAACAAGTGGACCAATCAGCATGCTTTCAGGGGGAAGGGGGCAGGACTTAGAACTCAGGGTTGAGTTAAAATGCAGGAAGCTTCTGGAGCCTCGGTTTGAAAATGCACAGTGAAGCTTTGACGTCCTGGAGGCAGTTTTCAGATTTGTTTTTTTTCAGGAAAAACTACAAATATTGTGGAATTTTTCTCCGGCCGAGCGAGACTCATTATCGTCACAGCGAGACGTCACAGAGAATGCGTTACGAGGCTGAATCCTGCTGAGCTGCTGCTACTGACTGATGTTCATTAAAGCTCTTACAGTCTTAAGTTTACAGTCTTTAAGTCTCTAAAACTGTGCCGAAAATCATTTCAAAATTAAACGACAACTAAAAAATGACAACAAATGACAGTTTGGCAGTGGAAAAGAAACCTTTGATTATGTATAAATACATATAATGTATATATTCAGACACTCACTGGTTTTCTTGTGGGTCATCATCCCTCCGTGTTCTCAAGAGCCCCCTGGTGAAAAAAACAAAACAAATCTTGTTAACGTCGTGCCACACTGAGAGCAGCTGCTTTACAGTTTCCTCATCAGGTTCAGAGTGAGGGAGAAGAGCCTCAGGCTTCAGGTCCACTCAAAAATATAAATAAATACATATATAATGTATATACAAAATAAACAAATACACAAATTAATAAATGAATAGATAAATAAAATAGGTTCATGAAAATAATCAGATATGTAGCTTGTCTTTTACTTTGAAAGGTCAACAGGAGAACGTGAGGAAACCGAGGAACCTGTTTACAGTTTCCATCTGCAGCTAATTAAAGGCCACATATCGACCACCAGCAGGCTGATGGAGGCAGAAGTTGTTGGCAGTCGCGGCAACGGGGCAAAACGTCACCTTCACGCCGACCCGCGGCGCCAACTCGACTCCGCCCCCCTGTAACCAGGTAGGAGTCGGCTTTAACTGGCTGCTGAGAAGAATCAGGCTGAGTTCAGGCGGGTTGTTGGCCTGGTTGCAGGCGGCGCAGCAGCAGGAAGTGCTTCATGTACTTCCTGTCCGTCAAAGTGGACGATTAAATGGTCGAATGAGGAAACCGAACCTTGACCTGTGGCTAAAAGGTCGAGAAAAAGCAAGTTTAGACACTCGATATGTTGAATTTGACTGTTATTTACTGTGTAACATTGTTTCCGTGCGTATTTTCACTTAAAAAAAAAAAATAAAATCATTGTAGCTTCTTCCTGCTTCTTCCGATCGCAGCCATAACATGGAGCATTTAAGGCTTTGTGTTCTAAAGCAGGGGCAGTGGAGGAGATGGCGATCGACACTCATGTTGCTCGCTAGCTTGCTAGCTTGCGGGTTTAATCTCGAGGTAACGTATCAGGTGACCGCGCCTTGACATGCGTCAAGAGTTGAGTGTTAGATGGACGTAACGGAGAAAATCCGGTAATTCTTCAAAATAAAATTGTTCAGACCCAGATAATGAATGAAACGGGATTAATTTAATAGAAGTTAATTATTCTTTCAGTCCGGCCCGGTACCAAATGACCCACGGACCGGCACCGGTCCGCGGCCCGATGGTTGGGGACCTCTGTTCTAAAGTAACTCGAGGCAGCAGTTCAACTCTGTTGTTTATTGACACGGTCTTTTCACGAGCGATCTTTCTTTCTGTTCTCCGTGGTGCTAATGTTGTTAGCGAGCTACTGCTTCTTTAAACACAGTGAGCTTCAGCTGTTCTTCTTATTTTTCCGCCTTCAGGGAGTAAAGTTGCGGCGCCACACCAGTCCTGGCATAGGTACTATGTCGTTTTCAGTCGTCTCCAGCATCTCTGTGTAAATGGGAAATTTTTTGAAGACGGCTTTGTGTAAACATAGATTTTTTTTCGAGAGCGTTTTCGAAAATGTGTGGATTAAAAAAAACTCCATCCCCTGACTCACAACCCCAGTGTCCAGCTGGACCTGAGAGAACCTCAGAGAACTTGAGAGAACCTGGGTCCACCTGAGACCTGGTGCTTCCTGTTGCACCTCCAGACCTCCATCCAGCTCACCTGGGTTACATTACTTCCCCCGGAGGCCAGGAGTGTGTTAACAAGGCGGGGGGCCACTTTCCCACATTACAGTCATTAGTCGGGTCTGAACCCTCCTCACCCTCCCCCAGCCCCGTCCGCGAGGCTTCCCTTCCTGGAGCAGCCTCATGACATCATCATGGTGTTGAACTGAATATCTCTGAATTTTTTCCTGACTGAATTGTGGCCCTCAGGCAGTGTTGTGAGACCATGTTGGCCTATGGGGGCTCCTGCAGCCTCTGGTTCCATCCAGCAGACCTTCTCCTTCTTCTTCTCCTGCTCCTCCTCTTGGTGTGTTGACCTCCTCCGCCAGCTCCTGGCTGGAAGTCATGGAAGACATTCCATTTGGAAATTACAGATGTTTTTTTTCTTCTTCATCTTCTTCTTTCCCCCCACAGTTCCTTTTGTTAGGCCCCTCCCCTTTTCCCTCTCTCTGTCTCTTGCTCGCTCACCCGCTCTCGCTCTCTCTCTCTTTATTGCTCAGTGGAAAATCACCATCACACTCGTCGGCCTCAAAAACCCTCTGAGCGCAGCAGCAGTTGTTCCTTTTTACCATCTGAACGTGTTTTTAAAGCAACATTTTCCTCTTTTTTTCTCCGCTGAAGTTGGAAGAGCGCTGATCGGGCCTGTAGCAACCCTCACAGTCAGAGGTGGAAGACTCAACCAATGACAGGACAGTGTTTGGAGAGGAAAGAGGTTAAGGGAAATAAAGTTTGTGTGTGTGTGTGTGTGTGGGGGGGGGCGGGGCGGCCCGTGACATAGCTGAAGCATGACTGCATGCCTGCTGGCCAACGTCCACGTCAAGAAGTTCTGCATCTGGTTCAAGTCGACCTGCTGCCTTCTTCTCGTCGCACTCTTTTTTTTCAAGCTCAGTCCGATCGCAACTTTTCCTTTGACAAACTATTTTCCCTTTACTTCTTCTCCTTCTTCTTCTTTCTTTTTTTTTAAATTGAAATCTTGAAACAGTCAGACCAGTGGTGAAAATTGAAGCAGCTGTGAGGAAACTGAAACGTCTCAGCTCTGATGATTCATCTCCAAATCATGTCCTACGGCTAGTTAGCTTAGCCACCGGCTCTGTCTGACTGCGTGTCGTTTAGTTAGTCAGCATTTGACGAGGCCGCTTTCGTTCTCAGTCTTTATCCTCACAAAACCCAGAAAAAAAAACCAAATAAAAAAACATAATCTGTCTTTAAAACTGGACAAATCAATCAGCACCAGCAAGGAGTGATGATAAAATGTATGTTGTGATAACTTGGTTTCCTCAAATATTTGTGCATAAAACAAAGAAAAACAGCAGTGTGGCTACCGAGACCCGAACAGACAGTGTTTTGATGCAGGAAACATTGTATTCATGGTGTTGTATATTTTCTTTAGTCAGAATTTTGAGTCGAGATCATCAGAACTCAGTTCATAAACTAGCTGCCGTCTGGTGTTTGTGGCGATGCAGGTGAAAGACCGTGGTGCGTTCATTGACCAGGTGACTTTGCTCCTTCAGGCCACCTGGGGGGGTAGGTCGGAGGGGTGGGTGAGGGGGTGGCTGGGGGGCGTTGGAGTGGTCTGGGTGTGTATTTAAAGTGTTTTAGGGCAGTAAAGGCTAATGGACGAGCTCACGTGTGGAAACGCTGTGGTGGTCCGACTCTCACTGACTGTCGGCCAGCCCACTGTTTACTGGGGGAGGGGAGGGGGCAAGTATGGGCTTGTGTCTGTGCCTCTCTCTCTCTCAGTGTCACACACACACACACACACACACACACACACACACACACACACTGGTTTTCCTTCCTTAATTTCTGCTGCGTTTTCACTCTTTTTCCACATTTCACTGATTCAGTCTCACCTTCCTTTTCTTTCTTTCTTTTTTGTCTGTCTTTCTTCCTCTTCATCTGCTCCTCCCTCTCCCTCCTCCTCCTCCACCCCCCCTCGCCCCAACCCTTGTAAAATAAACACACACACACACACACACATACGCTCTCCATATTTGGAGGGCGTGTCGGCACTCCCACTGGCAGCCAGTCATAATGTTGGGGGTGGAGTCAGAATCTCAAAACTTTTCTTTTTCTCCTCCTCCTCCTCTTGGTTTTCTCTTCTTCTCAGTCCCTCTATTTTTTTTCCTACCTCCTCCTGAACTCAAAACTTGACGATAACCAAAAAATCCTTCCACGTGTCCACCGCTGGCGTTGGGATGGAGGAGGGGAGGAAGATGTCTGGCTCTTCTTCTCCTTCTAATTCTTCTCCTTTTTCTTCTTTTAATTATCTTCTTTTTCTATTAGTTCTTCTTCTTTCCCACCTAGAAATCCAAACGTCATTGTGCTGAAGCCCATTTTCAAGGTAAAATGTGGTTTTACTGTGAGAGTTGATGCAAGAGGAAAAGGTCGTTCACCAGCAGACAGACCAGTCCAACAAAGAAAACATGCTCATGCGTCAAGTTTTTACAAAAACTCGAAAATAAAATTTTAGGTTGCTAAAGGGGCTATAGTCGGCAGGCAGAAAAACTGCAGGAAGCCACAAGACTGCGGGGAAGGATGAAGGCTGGAGGAGAAGAAAGTCTGGAAATAGTTTGCAGGAAAAGAATCCAACAGGGGCAGAAGAAGTACAAAGAAATAATTGTAACAATAATAATGAAAATCACAGGTTCAACTAAAACATCTGACCTGGTCCAGTTCTGGTCCAGTTCTGGTCCAGTACAGGTCCAGTTCTGTTATTGGTTGGTAAAGAGCATCATCATCATCTTCTTCTGCTGTAGCTATTGTTGTTGTTGTTGTTGTTGTTGTTGTTGTTGTTGATGATGATGATGATGATGATGATGATGATGATGATGATGATGATGATGATGATGATGATGGTGATGAGGACTCTGATCAATGTGCCCACCAGTCAAAGACCTTCTGGGGCCTCTTGTTGTTGACAACTGGTAACCAGTGGAGCTACTGGAAGAGGAGGGAGACTGGAACGATGAAGAGGAGAAGGAGAGATTTAGCAATACAGGATCCAATGGAGAAGGAGCAGAAGAAAAATAAGATTTGAAAACCTTTAATTGCCACTCTCATTGGAAGAAGAAGGTGTTTTAGACTCACACGTTAGGCTCCTGGCTCAGCCACAGGAAGTTGCCACTCTCTCTCTCTTTAAAGAGCAGGAGTTCACTTTGAGGTTTGAGCTACTGGTTATTTATCAGGATCTTTGTCCGTGTCTGTAATCAGAAAAAGGCTCCAGGCTACTTTCCCCCCCGCTCAGTAAGACAGTCAGTCTGGATTAAAAAGAAGAAGAGAGAAACTTTGAAGAGACTCCAGCTTTCATAGTAATAGTAATAATAATGATAGCAATACAAAAACGTCTAACAGATCTGAGTGACTGATGATGGGATGCTGCAGTTTGTCCTCTGGTTCGGACCAGTGAGAGTTTCCACTGGAACCAGTGACCAGCTGGATGAAACAATCCCCACGTTCCCCCAACTGGTCTGTTTGACTCTGACTCATAACAACAAGTTGAACTGATTACAAACATCACAAAAAACAATATTACTATCAATTTCTCTGGAATTTTTGTAGGTATCAAAGAGGGAAGTACAGACTTCTGAAACAGCAAGCAGAACTCTTCAGCCTCAGAAAAAGAAAATGTGCCTGACGCTCTGATTGGCTGATTCTAATTGGCTTATTCTCACTCTTGGGTGTTGATGTCCGGCCCTGCTGCTGCTGCTGTTCTATTTTCTCAGCCTGTGTCTGACAGGACGAGCTCCCCAGACAGGAAGTGCAGGTATTTTCTTAAACTGCTGCCCGGGGACCCTGAACACACTGGCCTTGGTTCACACTGTGGTGGAGGTCTACTGGTCTGTGATGATGGTGATGCCACTCAGATCTTCTAGGGTACGACTGTCAGCTCTTCTTCCTACACGGCTGGAAAGCTCTCCGCTGTTCTGTCCTTCAACTTTTTTGGAGTCCCTCTGCCGCACGGGCAAGAAGTTCAGGACGTCACTGCAGCCACCAGCAGGGTGTCTCAGTTTCAAGGTCCCATCACGTCCAGAATCAACAGGACAGAAAAAAAAAAGCCTGGCCTTTTGATTCATCTGCTGCTCCACTTTTAGAGCAAAGCCTGCTCTAAACTGCACAGTTGTGAGGAATAGGCCCTGTGTGGTGTCACAAAGGGGCACTAATATCTTTCCCCATCGCTGAGTGACCACACCCCCAAAAGTCAGGTGCTGGCTCTGCCCTCAGAGGCCGCTTGTTTTGGTCCCTTTCCAGACATTTGGACGGTCCCACAAATCATCAGGTTTTTCTGTTTTTTTGTTTATTTTATTTTTTTTGTTGCAGGAGGCTGCAAACAGAGGGTTAAATACGCTGTTTTTCCAGAGCTAGTGAGTGAGTGGTTTTTGGGCTTATGGTGATATGATGCCACTCTATTAGGGCCTGGGGGTTGTGAAAATGTGCCGAAGGTGCGACTCTTAAATACTGTTTTCATCTTGAATGATTCTTAAGTTCAGCAAACTCAAAATATTTCAGGTGTCCTTGCAAACAGGCCTCGCACATGCCGGTTGATCCAGTTTCCTAACAGGAGTTCTGTCAGGAGACTGGGTGAAGGTGGCAGTAGACTGTGGAGGTAGAGATGGAGGTGGAGGAGGAGGTGGAGGTGGAGGTGGAGATGCTGCTGATCATCTCTCCAAGCTGAGCTCTGATTTCTGCAGATGACGTGGCTGAGTTGGGCCTGGGAGCAGCTCTGTGGCTGCTGCTGCTGCTGCTGCTGCTGCTGCTGCTGCTGCTGCTGCTGCTTGTGGCTCAAACCCAGTTTCCAAAAGAAGAAGCAGAGAAGGAGGAAAAGAAGGAAGGAAGGAAGAAAAAACAGCGTCTTAATGACAAGGCAGAGAGAGTGGAGGCCGTCCTGCAGCTCAGGGAGGGACGTCTGGGTTCGACCTGAACCGAGCTCGCTCACCCTCTCCCTCTCTCTCTCTCTCTCTCTCTCTCTCTCTCTACGTGTTTTCACATCGCGGCATCGCGACTCTGCGAGCGTCGTCGTCACTTTTTCTGCATGTCGACGTGTTAGCGCCAACCTGTTCTCAGCTCCTCTTCTTCTTCTTCTTCTTCTTCCTCTTCTTCTCTTTTTTCACCCCTCACCAGATGTCTTTCTTCTGCCTCCCCCTCCGCCGGCCCCTGTGATTCATTTTCCACAGCCGTCTTAAAAGAACCCCCCCCCCCCCACCCCACCCCCCATCCTCCCCCCTCCTTCTCCTCCTCCCAGAATGCTTTTCTTCGTTGGGCCCAGTGTTTCCCTGAGCTCAGACTCCCACTGCTGGATCATCTCGGAAAAAACTCAGAGGAGCCTCCTCAGACTCCTCCCACCCTCCCTCCCCCACTGGGGTGAGGTGTGCGTGTGGGGGAGACCCAGGTGCTGCTGTAGGTGGGCGGAGCCGCTCGGTGGGACCCTCAGGTGGAGGTGGGGGTGGTGTCACTCTTTACTTTCACTGAGAGGTGAAGGGAGGAGAGGAGGTTTTCCCATGATGCCCTGCACCTACTCACCCCCACCCACCCAAGACACGCGCCGTGGCCATGGCCGACCTCTGATTGGCTGATCGACGGACGATTTCCTGATAACCTGAGGAGCAAAATTAAGGCCAATCACAAAACATCAGGAACAAACAAGCCAGTTATTTACATGTCTGTGAATATGTTATCGTCATAATGAATCTTCTGAATCTAATTTCATTTAGCCAGTTATAGAGTATATTTATACATGCCCCTAAGAACTAAAAGCACTTATTTAAAATAAAAAATAAATATCAACTAAGATTTTAAGAAAGCCCCTAACCTAGAGAATTTAAGATCAATCATTTTGAAAAACAATTTTGACTTCATGACTGATTTCATTTTCACGTTATTGTATTACTTTACTAGAGTACGAAAGATTTCTAAGAAAAGCTCAGTGTGATGTCAGCAAGAACGTAAAGCTGCTGTCAATCGCGTTTAACGGATGAAAAAAAAACGTTGCAGGTTTCATCACACACACACTGGACACACACCTGTGAGTCACGCCTTTGTGAATGGTGAAGCCTACGTGTGTATGAGTGTGTGTGTGAGTGTGTGTGTGAGTGTGTGTGTGAGTGTGCTGAGCGGCGCGTGGCCTGTGATTGTGGGCTGACGCCTCCCGCCTCCTTCAGGTGCAGTAAAGAGGAAAATTAAAAGGTGAGGAGCTGAGGAGGAGGAGCTGACGGGAGCTTCAATTAGCCGCTGTGTTGCCGCGGTAACGAGGGGCGAATGGCGGCTGGACAGTCGCGGGGGATTAAGCAGAGTCACTTTCCCCTCGTTCAGTCTCCGGAAAGTGCCTGATGTGTGAAACCCTGAGCCTGAATGAGTTGAACAATCCTCCAGAGGAGTAGGTTGAAACAGATGCTGCCGGAGTTTCTCAGTGGGGCAAACAGGAAGTTCCACTTTAATCATCCGGCCTTGATCACTGCGATTAGCTGCTTCTGCCAGGGGGAGGAGCCGAGAGGAATCAGACTGAAGGAGTCGGCAAGTGTTCGCTTTGGAGTCCCGTAAAAACTACCCTAACTCTGAGACAGTGAAGAGAAACTGACCTGAACCAGAACAAATTAAACTAAACTAAACTAAGGTAAATTAAGCTAACCTAAAATGAGTTCAAATAAATTAAACTGAACTGAACTGAACTAAATTAAACTAAACTAAACTGAACTAATATGAACTAAACTGAACTAGATTAAAGTAACCTAAACCAAATGAAATTTAACTAAACTAAACTGACTGAAACTAAGCTAAACTAATCTGAACATAACTAAACTGACTTCAACTAAATTAAGTTAAATCGAACTAAACTTAACTAAACTAAACTGAATAGAACATCACAAAGGGAGGCAATGCTACCTGTCCCAGGTCTAGCTGCTGGGGCTCCGCCCTCTGCGACCCACCTTCCGCAAACATCTTAGTCTCATCAGGCAGGCTGTAAACAGCAGGCTAAGTGGAGGTGAGGGAAGGTTTTAGAAGGAGAGGGAGAGCAGGGAGGTGAACATGAGCACGAGAGTGTGGACGACCAGGGCTCTCTCTCGCTCTCTCTCTCTCTCTCTCTCTCTCTCTCTCTCTCTGATGAAGGCCTTCCTCGCTCATCCTCACATGAACCCGTGGTCGGGGCCAACAGCGGAGCAGCAGCAGACTCCTGCCACGTCTCCCACTTCCACTCTGTCATTTTCTCTCCACTTCACAGCTCTTCTCTCTCTCTCTCTCTCTCTCTCTCTCTCTCTCTCTCCCTCCCCTTCGCTCTGCCCTCTTGATCCTTTGACTTGCCTGCCTCTCATCCCCCCCTCTCTCTTTATTCCTTCACCTCCTCATCTTCCAGTCTTTCCTTTTCTCTTTTTATCCTTTCATCCTTTGTCTTTTTCCATCAATCCATCTATCAGTCTATCTATCTATCTATCTATCTATCTATCGGATGTGTGCTCCTACTTTCTTCTTTCCTTCAATGCCATCACTCCTTCCTCCTTTGTTTCTGTCTTTCATTCCTTTAATTCTTTTCTTCCTCTCTTTTATATTTTCTGAAATACTTCCTGCCTCTCTCTCTTCTTTCTTACCCCCCGGTCCGTCCACCCATCTATTCCCATCTGTTCTATTCTTTCCTTCTTTTCCCCGTGCAGGGAGGGGTCCGAGCGGTCCACTGCCAGCCTGGTGACCACGGAGCGGCATGATGGGAGTTCATGATCATCTTCTGGTGAAATGTGTAGTTATTATTCGGACGTGTTCCACGTTTCTTTTTTTCCTTGAAGGCTCCGCCCACTTTCAGGCCTGCTCAGCCTGGACTCTAAACCAGGACGACACCAGGGTCTGAAGCAGCAGCCATGTGATTACTGAGGGGCCAATCAGCAGCTCTGCAGGGTGCTAATTAACCGCGGGCTCCAGAGGCAGCGTGTCGCAGCTCAGAGAGAGCGGTCCGGTTCTGGTTCTGGTTCTGGTTCTGAGAGTTCTTCTCACTCAGGAAGCTTCTCTGCTTCCAGATCAACAGCCGAGAGGTGAAGCAGGTTCAGAGTTCAGCTCTGCAGGTCTGTTTCTGGCTGAACTTTGACCTGCACGGTTTGAATCATCTCCCTGTTTTATTGACAACCGTTTGGTTGAAGTCCCCTGCTCGGCCTCGTTTCAGCTCACATGAAAACCAGAACACGCACACACACACACACACACACACACACACACACACACACACACACACACACACACACACACACACACACACACACACACACACACACACCCTAATAAAAAGTGTCCAGTGTGGCTCCAGAGACGGTTGCTGCACATAAGAAGCCAATATTAATTCCACTTTGCTGATATTTAGTCCAGATTCGCAGCAGAATTGACTCTGGCTAGGTTCACACAGCAGCTCCAACCAGGCCGAACGTTGTCCACGTGTTTCGTCTTTTTACTCCTTCATTATGTGCGTGGGGGAGAAAAAAAGACAGTAAGTCAGGCGGCTGACTGACTGGCATGATGATGATGATGATGATGACACGCAGCGTCTGCAGCCGACCACCTGATCATCAGCGCAGAAAACAGGGCGAGTCCTTCCTCCCACAATCCTCTCTGTCAGCACGGAGCAGAAGCTTCAGTTCAGAAACTCTCAAACTGTCTTTTGATTCATCCAGGGGTTTTATTTCTCTCTCACTTTTTTCACTTCACAGGGAGCCACTGACCTTTTCCTGATTTTGTTTTATCGTTGTTTTTTGTCTGGAGAGTTGTGTTGCTGAAGAACAGCAGCTCGCTGCTTCTTCTCGCCCTGCCTGTCTTGTTTCTGCCAGACAAACACTTCCAGACCTCCTCCTGCTCCTCCTGTCGCAGCAGTTTCAGCCCACTGAGTGGGGGTGCAGCACCCTCTACTGGCCGACACAAAACAAGTTTCGTGGAGTCGCTTCGACCTCGACTCTCCACAACAGTGGAGAGAAGTTGACCGTCAACATGGAGACAAACTACACTGAAACTACCTGGAGTTTAACATATTTTTTTTTCAATTTTTTCACATTTACAATTACACATATTTATATTCATTTATATTTTTTAAAACACCACTCACTATCTCTCTCAGTGTATATTTTATTTACAAAAAGCAACTGAGCTAAAGCGCTGTTATAATACCGTCCGCTAGGTGACGCACCTTTACCACAAACTGCGGTTAATCTTGCCTCGGAGAGTGATTGTGAATCATCCTGCTGCCACCTGGCGGGCAAAGGGCAGAATCTGATTGGCCTGCTGCTCTGAACGTGGCAGGTGGGTTCGTCCAATCGCCTTCTAAGTTTATTTCTGATGGGCCCCGCTTATTTCCCGGATACTTTTTTTTTTGTCAAATTTATCTTTAGCGGACTCTTTAAATCCTGTAGATTTATGAAG
The DNA here is from genome assembly GCF_046127955.1 of Nelusetta ayraudi. NCBI lineage: Eukaryota > Metazoa > Chordata > Actinopteri > Tetraodontiformes > Monacanthidae > Nelusetta > Nelusetta ayraudi. The sequence continues at coordinate 795,535 of NW_027466129.1, read as the reverse complement.
CGTCAATAAAACAATGAAGTGTAAATAAAACAATGCACACATGTACACGCATGCACACACACACACACACACACACACACACACGCACACACACACAATTTGATGAACAAGCGTCACCGTTGACTCCAGCAACTTATAGGAATAAAAAATGTAATAAAAGACGCTACGTCTGGGCTCTCCTCAGCCTGCACGACTAACATCAGCTGGCTGCAGGATCCTCACTTGAGCTTCTGTCACTTCAATATGGTTTTTATTCATTATTTGTACTATTACGGGGACAATATTGCCACCAAATACTACATCTCTGATCCTGCTGGCCTCTGTTGTGCCAATACTGAACTAAATAATAACATAGATGTTGGCGGATGTTTGATTGCTGCCTGGAGCCGTGCTGACCGTGGACCTGGTCCTCCGGACGGCCCCAGAGGCCAGGACCAGGCTGCTTGTGTCGGCTCGGTTCAGAGGTGGAGAGTGGCTCTGGAAGTCTCGGTAAGGAAGTTACGCCTTCATCTACATACATTAGAATTGTAAATGCAGTCGGGTGCTTCCGACGGCAGCCATACATAAAGATAAGGGCTTTTGACATTTACTTTTTTTTTTTTTTCGTATCGCAGCTTCACAGACGCCCATCAGCAGATATGAGACAGATGGGCCACCAGGATGTCCGTAAATCCTGCATAGGATAATTGGCTTTGTTAGCTGAGCTGCGGCCTCCGGGGGGTGGAATACGGAAACTATGAAAAGGGAAATTCTGAAGATTGCATTTGAGTGAGTGGCTAATGGGCAGTTGAGCGGAGTGACAGAGGCAGTGAAACCCAGAGCTAAAGAGGTTTTTAACAAACAGGCCATAATCTACCACAGCAGAGGGAGAATACAGATCAGACTGCAGGATGGTTAACTCCTCTCTGAACGCACAGGCAGGAGGAACTTCTAAACGAGACATTGACGTTTTAGAAGTTAGTTCAATTTTAGAATTTTTTTAAAAAAAATCTGAAACTCTAAAGCACAATTAAAAAAAAAAGACCAAAAAAACCCCACAAAAGTCTTCAGCATAGTGTCCACTGACTGAATGGATTAATAACCCCACTGTACTAATACAGTCATTCATGCACATTTCACAGCCATTTTTTCTTCTTAACAGTTTAAAGCTTTGCCCGACATTCTGGTTTCTTAGCTTTATTATTGTTATTTATTAAACACCTGACTGAGTCCCAGGTACCAGGCACTCAGTCGGGTGCTTTTGTTTTTTCTGTCTGATAAACTCCCGGTCAGCATCCTCGGGTGAAAATACTTGGTTAGCATAGCAGCAGGTGCCTGGTGCCACCGCGGCCGGCCTGATTAGCATCGACCGTCCGCGTGTTCCCGACACAGCGTGAGCTTAGAAAACACACAGGCAGGGCACATTAGTGTGTTTTGGAGAGTTGATGGGGCGGGGGAAAGGAAACACACGTCAACGAAAATTCTAAAAAAAACACGCAAGGGGACCTCACGCTGGTCCAGAAACATCCGGCTTCCCGGGCTGGTCGTCAAAACAGCCGCGGGAGCCCAAAGCGTTACACACAAACATGACACACCAACATTACACACCACAGATTCTCAACACTGAAGACACAGACATTCACAAACACACACTCCCGGTGGTCGGCCCTTTGAGGGTTTTCTGATACCAGGTAAGGAACCACACCCAGCCCCGAGACAGTGCCTTTGCTTCGGGTCACCTCGGCAGGTCCGACATATAGCTAGTTATAGAAAGAGGCTGCAAACAGAGGGCTAAGTCTGCTGTTCTCTTGAGGTTTTATGACAAAGAATCAATCGGTGAAAATTACAACAGTACTGAAAGAAACCAAAGGACGTGAGCGAGGAGACGAGGGGATTCTCCCATCGACGGACCAAAGTGTGGAAAAGTGGATTTTATTATCATTTCATTTTTTACAAGCTCGCCGACAAAACCGGGACAATCCTGTCAGCGCGCGTATTGATTTTTGTTTTTGGCTGGTCAGAGGGACGCGGATGATCGGGTCGATGATCACAGTCGAGTTCACATCTCATCACGTTCCGCTTTCGGAACAACATCTACTTCAGGAGCAGCACCAGCTCCAACCCTGAGGCCTTATGGGTAAATCCCTGCCCTGGGCTTGAACCCTGAAGCCATACACCTCCTCTGACCAGAAGCTCACCTCCACTCGCTTGCACGCTGTCTGTATTTATACACAGAGCTCCTTTCGCCATCGCTGAGTCCCCGCTCCTTCTTACCCACAGCGGGGGAGGAAGCGGGGGGCTGCTGATCTGAGAGGGGGGTCCGTGTTTGAGCACAGTGTGACGGGAAGGAGAAGCTCAGAGCCTTTTCATGTGGAAGAGGAGGAAAGGGAAGAAGAGGCAGTGGAGGAAGAGGAGGAGAAAGAGGAGGAGGAGGAAGAAGAGGTGGAGGAGAACAAAGAGAAGGAGGAGGAAGAAGAGGAGGGGGTGCAGAAGAAAGAGGAGAAAGAGGAGGAGGAGGAGGAAAAGGAGGAGCAGGAGGAGGAGGAAGAAGAGTGTGACGGCCACCCATTGTCGAGAGCCTGTTTTGTGTTTTCCCCTGTGTGTGTGCGCGTACATGTGTGCGTCTATGTGTGTCCCAGCAGGCATGGCAGTGGGCGGGGTTTACTGTGATTGGGGAGCACCTGGCCAGTCATCATCCAGCAATCATCAACCCTCTCTCTCCAGCATCTCACAGACCTGCTCCTCCTACTTATTTTCAGTTGACTTTCTTCAACACTTACATACACTCATCAACACTTGCTGCCAACAGCAGACGTGCTGACAAAACCATGTTACACATCCCATTGTGCTTTTTCGGTTGTTTATTTAAATAAATCATTATTTCTTGTTAAGCCTGTCCGCGTGTTCCCTCTTGTCATGGCCTTTTGAGTGCCAAGTCGTGACATCAGAGAAGAAGAGGAGGAGGAGGAGGAGGAGGAGGAGGAGAAGGTGCAGAAGGCAGGGGAGAAAGAGGAAGAGAAGGAGGAAAAGGAGGAGGAGGAAGAAGAGGAGGAGGAAGAGAAGGAGAAAGGGGAGAAAGAGGAGAAGAAAGAGGAAGAAGAAGAGGAGTGTCAGCAAGATGAGAGGAAGAATAAACAAGGAGTGGATTTTAGAAACTCCGCCCACCCCACCGGAGAGCCGCTGCTGAAACTCAGAGGTTCTGTCGGTCGAAAAACGGGAGAAGATTCAGGACTAAAAACTTCAGCAAGACGCCAGAATATAACCGGACCAATCAGAATCCTCCGAAGAGATAAGGAGGCGGGAGCTACGGCCTATAGGGGCATTCCCTTTACCTGGGGAGTGACGTCATCAGTGTCAAATTGGAAAAAAAAAAAGAAAACGTTTGCTCAAATTCAGCGTTTAACTGCAGCTCAGTGTTTTTGACCCCCTGCTGCTCATTAATCCGACACGTCCGTCGTCTTCAATCATTCCAATCAACTCCAATCATTGTTTAATGCATCCTCTGCAAAGCAGAGTGCAGCCGTTCCAAGAGTCCTAACAGCCGCCGTGGGCAAACCTGATCGATTTCCTTCCATCTGCCGCCGTTTACCGAGCGACGCAGCAACAACATCCGTCTGAGACGACGCAACGCAGTTCAGTCAAATGTTTCCTTGAGACGTCCTTGGAGGAAGAGGAGGAGGAGGAGGAGGAGGAAGGGGAGGAGGAGGAGTGAGTTCAAACGCGGATCCCTCAGAGTCCTTTCACAGCTGCATTAATGCTGCGTGTTCAGCGGCGGCGGGAAAGAGGGAGATGTGAGGAGGGAGAGAGAGAGAGAGAGAGAGAGCGAGAGAGAGAAAGAGAGAGAGAGAGAGAGAGAGAGATGATTGACAGAGACAACAGCTCTCGGATGAAATAACGTCCCAGTAAAAAAATTAAAAAATGATTTCTTGGCCAAACCTTCCACTTCCCTGGAAAACAGCCAGAGAGCTCGACCGGTGTGTGTGTGTGTGTGTGTGTGTGTGTGTGTGTGTGGGCGCGCCTGAGACAGACTAATGCATTTAGTCTGTCTCAGGCTCCGAGCTCCACACTGTCCTCGAGAGCCAGAGTCATTTTTTTTTTCTTCTTTTTTCGTATTTAATCTACCGTCACAGAAGAAGTCAGAAAGCCTTTGAACATTTTCAAAAACCTGCCTCAGGTTCCACTTCAGCCTCGTTTCTGTCAATGAAACGGCTCCATGAAACCAGAGCGGCAAGTGAACGCACCGTGGAAAGTGTGTTCTTCCGCTCGGTACTTTTTCAGCAGGGAGGAACCTCGCTGCTGTCGTGGAGATGAAATGACTTTGTGAAAGAAACCCCCCTGCAAAGAAATCAACCTTCATCACTGACCTTTTCAGTTCCCAGTCTGGATACTCTGAGAGCCATCTTCACGAGCTCCCCTCTGAAAGACCTCCAGCTGAACGGACAGTGCGATTGGACCAATGGGGCGCCCCTCTGAGGAAACAAGCAACCTGATTGGGTTCACGTGGACAAGTGTTTTCTATGGGCTCTTCCGCATACGGTGGAATACATCCCTTCTGATTAATGTTTAACTTTCCAGACCTGCTCATCTTGAGTCCTGGAAGACTTCAACTCACCGCCGTCAAATTTTAAAATGACTTTCTGCCACTTGCAGCTTCATCCTTCATTGTGCCTTAAAAAGAAAAAAAAAACCCCATCAGAATGGGTCCTCTGAACATTTTAAAATAGCCACAGTTATCAGCTACCTGCTGCACGTGGGTCACACTTTGCTCCTCCTCTTCTCCTTCTCCTCCTCCTCCTCCTGCTCCTCCCGTCCAGCCTTAATTTGCACTGACTCGTCGAGGAATTAATCGACTGCGGGAAAAACAAACAGCCCACACTGATCAGCGTGAGTCTGCTTCAGCGCACTGTTGAAGGTTCACGGCCGCAGACGAGTCCTATACCGAGGTCGGTCCTGATGCTGCAGCGTCCACCTCATCAAATCACATCACATCACAGTTTTTCCCTTTTCCTACCCTCGAAATATTTGATTTCATTTCTTCATTTCTTCTCCCCATCAATTTCGTTTTTCTTCCCTTTGCACAATATTGATGCTGTAATTATGTAAATTTCCCCAATGTGGAATTAATAAAGGCATTCTATTCTGTTATGTTACATCACGTCTCCTCATCACGGCTCAGACTGACGAGGCCCCGCCGGTCAATTAGTCCCAGTGCACAGCTCCGCCTGCAGACTATAGGGGGCACTGTCGCTCTTCCTCCTCTTCCTCTCACTGCGACTCAGACAATATAAAGGCCTTATTATATGGCCCCGCGCCGCCGTGACTGATGTGATCAATGACGGGAGACCACGAGATATCAATAATGACTGCACGGCCCTGTGATCCCGGCAGCCGCAGCGAGGATCCCGCACGGTGCATTGTCTGCGGCGCGTGTAGGATGATGCGGCGGTTGCATTGGCGCGGCGGTAATGTGCAAGATGTGCCCCCTTCAGGCCGCGGCTCTCCATTAACCGAGCGGCGCTGAACGTCTCGCGGCGAGCGAGAGCCGTCGGTACCTGCGGCGCCGTTTCACAATCAGATCAGGTTTCATGAAGTCGAGTGAAGAAGAAGTGGGGCAGGATCTCCTCCCACACAGCCTGTGTGAAATGATGTGTGTGTGTGTGTGTGTGTGTGTGTGTGTGTGTGTGTGTGTTTAATGACTGCAGTGAGTCACCGTCTTAACTTTTCTGGAATTGGAACTTCACATCAAAAGAGGGGGAGGGGCGGTGAGATTTTAAAAAAACAAAAACAAAAACAAACAAAAAAAAAAACCTCTCAAACTTTTTCAGATTTAATAAATAATCTTTTTTTTTTTCCTTCCCAGAGTTAAACGCAGCCGTTCAATAAGAATCGGCGACAGCGGAGGAGGTTGTTATTTTTTCACACACGAGGAGAGAAAGTGTGCAGGAGCCGTTTTTAGATTCAGAGGCTGAAAGTGGGACACGACATAAAAAAAAAAAAGAAATGAAGAGAGAGCGACAACTTGGGGGAGAAAACTGGAGCATTGCACTGTCAGGAAATGCCCCTCCCCCCCCGCCCAACACACACACACACACACACACACACACACACACACACACACACACACACACACACACCCCAAAAAAACCCAGATGGAATAGATAGAGGAGCTCTTGAAGTGAGGGGGGAGGGAGGGAGGTGGGCTTCAGCCTTGACATCCGAGTCAGAGGTAAATTTCTCTCAGGCTGTTACATCACTTCCTGTGGGCGGGGCTTCATTCCTCAGGCCAGGTTCTTTAAAAGAACCTGTGAGGGTGTTGGAACAGCTGCTGGGTCGAGACAGTGAACGGGACTCACTCCAGACCAGACGGCGGCAATGTTCGCGTTGTTTTGACAGGAACAGGAAGTTTGGATGATATGAGGTCACATGGCTGATGTGTGTCTAATTCTCAGATGGCCGTCGTGGGTTTGGGGTGGTGGTGGTGGTGGTGGTGGTTGGTGTCATGAAAGTCTGACCACTGAAATCTGATTGGACACCCCGAGTGCCACCCCTAAAATTGAATTCCCTCAGGGTGGTAGTTTGATGTTAAAGACCTAACTGAGTGACCTAAGTAGGTGCCGCAGGTGGTGGTAGCAGTGAAGCGGCAGCTGCTGTCCTCCATCACACCACCTACCCCCCCCCCCCCCCTACACATCCAGACAGCAGCACATTTAGCCCTTTGTTTACAGCCGCCTGCTCAAAACCTCTGCCCGACCTTCCACACACATCCATCGGTGGGCAGCGTTTCCTGTGTGGCATCATCACAAACAAGACGCTGATTTCCAGAATGAAGAAGTGGAAGAAGTAAACGCATGGTGTGTGTGTGTGTGTGTGTGTGTGTGTGTGTGTGTGTGTGTGTGCGCGTGTGTGTGTGCGTGTCCCAGACTGGACTGGAGGGAGTCGGGTGAAGCGGCACTAATGTGGTTGTGGAGGACTCGGATGATGATGAAATGCTTTTCAGGAGGACGGAGAGACTTTGTTGCGAATCTTAATCAGAATGAAAAGGAGGCAGCAGATGCAGCGCCGGCGCTCCCAGCGGGGTGGCGCCGCACGCTTAGAGTCAATCAATATTCCAATTCCACTGTAAATGCTATCCCGGCTCCTTCATCTGGGGCTCTCAGCCTTAATGTCAAGCCATAGATCAAAGCTGCGTCTGAACGGAGCAGCGCAGGGAGGCGAGAGGCTTTTTAGAGGGTGGGGGGGTGGGGGGGAGGGCAATTCCGCTGTGTTTGGGCGAGATTCTGGTCCGGAGACTTGCGCCGAATAGTAATGATGTGGCTCTGAGCGAGTGACAACTAATTTTGGTTTGAGTAATAGTCTGTTACATGGGGGGCGATGGGAGGCGGCCTGGAGGGATTCAAACCCCGCCCCCCTCACCCACCTCCACCTATACTGTCCCTGTACACTTTTCACCATAACAATAACATTGCCCACAGTTCTCATTGTTTAGGTTTCATAACAGTGACTGCACCGTCAGAGTCCACCTGGAAGCAGCAATCATTATAATTTGAGAAAAATAATATAATATACAGCATACGGTCAGGATCGCAGCTATTTCCAGTGTTTGAGTTACGATTTCAAAGGTCCGGTCCCTCCAACGTGTCTTCATGATGATCTGAGTCTGAGTCTGAGTCTGAGTCCCCCCCCCCCCCCCGCCAGTCTGATATTCAGCTTCATCTCATCCAGTCCCTCGTCAATCACACAAATCTAACAGCAAGCAAATTCCCTCCGACTGCCCTTCAAGGCGGAGCCTCCTGTGCCACCTGTGGGAAGCTGAGCTCCTTCCTCCTCCAGGGGGGAAACTGGATCAGCGTTTTGATCTCTTCTTTCCCTCATCCTCCCACCTCGCTCCTTCTTCTCCTCTTCTCCTCCACCGCCGCCGCTGCTGCCGCCGTCATGTGACTCCTGCGTCGCAGCGTCCTCGGGAGAAATCAGGCTCATTAGACTGGAGCCAGATGTGGTTGAGCGTCAGCGGAGGTTTCCAGCGAGAGGTGCAGCGGCAGGAGGGAAGCAGGTGAGCGACTCTCATTTTCCCGCTAATCACGGCGGCGGAGCAGCAGAGGCGGCGCTCTGCTGGCTGGGGACTGACTAGCTGACTCTGTGACTCTGGCTTTATGAGTCTCCGACTCTGTGGGTCTCTAACTCTCCGACTCTCTGAGTCCCTGACTCTCTGGCTCTCTGGCTCTCTGACTCTCTGGCTTTGTGAGTCCCTGACTCTCTGACTCTGTGAGTTTGTGACTCTGTGGCTCTGTGAATCTCTGACCCTGAGAGTCCTTGACTGCCTGACCCTGTGACTCTGTGAGTCCCTGACTCTCTAACTCTCTGAGTCCCTGACTCTCTGGCTCTCTGACTCAGTGAATCTGGCTCTGTGAGTCTCTGACTCTGTGAGTCCCCGACTCTCTGACTCTGTGAGTCTGGCTCTGTGAGTCCCAGACTCTCTGACTTTGCGACTCTCCAACTGCGTGAGTCCCTGACTCTATGACTCTGACTCTGTGACTCTGTGACTCTGTGAGTTCCTGACTCTCTGGCTCTCTGACTCTGTGAATCTGGCTCTGTGAGTCTCTGACTCTGTGAGTCTCTGACTCTGTGAGTCCCCAACTCTCTGACTCTGTGAGTCCCCAACTCTCTGACTCTGTGAGTTCCTAACTCTGTGGCTCGGTGACTCTCTGACTCTGTAAGTTCCTGACTCTCTGGCTCTCTGACTCTTTGAATCTGGCTCTGTGAGTCTCTGACTCTGTGAGTCCCCAACTCTCTGACTCTGTGAGTTCCTAACTCTGTGGCTCGGTGACTCTCTGACTCTGAGAGTCCTTGACTGTCTGACCCTGTGACTCTGTGAGTCTCTGAATCTCTGACTCTCCAAGTCTGTGGCTTTGTGACTCTCTGATTCTCTGACTCTCTGACTCTCTGGCTCCCACCCACCGGTTTCCAACTCAGGACTTTCTATCATCCAGGATCTGCATCAGTTCCACAACTGTCAATCAAATCTGTGTTCAAACCTTCCATCCGTCACTCTCAAAGTGGACCAATCAGATTGCTCACCCACCAGCGGAGCCAATCAGCTTCCTGTTGGTACCTGGGGCAGGCCTCAAATAATCTGCACATATATGTGATGATCAGCCGGATTTCTTCTACTCACAACATTCACCGCTGAGTTTGGCCACTGGGTCACTGAGAAGTGAGTCGTCTTGTGAGAAGAATCCAGATCCATCAAGTTGTTTTCTTTCATGCTGCCGGCAAAGGAGAGCAGGGTGCAAAAACTGTTAAGAAAGAAAGTTTTAAAGTTAAAAAAGTTAAAACTTTTTATGGAAATAAATGCAAGAAGACGTCAGTCTGGTAATTCTTTCACAGTGACTCATTCCTCAAACACAGCCTGTGAGGTTGGACCTGGGGCAGCTGCACGGTGCAGAGCAGTGTGTGTTTCTATAACCACCACACTTAATGCACACAGATATGAAATCACATGCACACACTCCTCCTCCTCCTCACTAGGCTGCCGTGAACCCTGAGAGCCTCCGCGAGGATGAAGACTTTTATTTTGCTTTTTTTCCTCCTCCACTCGGCTGGACTCCTCCTCCTCCTCCTCCTCCTCCTCCTACTCCTCCTCCTCCTCGAAGAACCATCTGATAAAGGCCGACTCTCGCATCCACAAAGGGCTGGACGCCCACATGATTCAATCAATACGCTCTGTTTCTGTGATGTGTGTGTGTGTGTGTGAAGGTCATGCACGTGGCGCCGCTGCCGCCTTTGGATGATTCATAGAAAGATGAGGCGCTGGGTTGACGCGGCTGGGAATGAATTAACATCAGACGGCAGAGTTTAATCTCCTTCTTCACAGCAGCCATCTCAGGTAATGTTGGCAACAAGGTGAGGTGAAGGTGGGCGTGCGAAGGGGGAGGGGAGAGGTAATTGCCGCTAAATAGCAGCAGACCCCCTCGGACCCCCATCCACCCAAAGGAGTGTCTTTAGAGAGACTGAGGAACTATTTTTTGAACAGTAATTCAGCCGGATGGACGTGTCATTTAGACCCTGTCATTTAAATTCACTAAGAAAAGAAATATATCCTCCATTTGCAGCGGTCAGGTCTCAGAATGGGGAAAGAGGAACGTCACATGGCGCTCTTTGATTTCTGAAGCGAGATGAAGCTTTTGATGACTGTCGCCGCTGAAGGATTTTACAGTGTTTTAAAGACGAGCGAAAGCCGACCCGGGGCATTTTCCCACCACACTCGCAATAAAAGCCTTTTATGCAGATTATTTGCTTTCATATGGAAATCAAACTGTAGACTGGCAGGTTTGAAATGCTCTTTGTGCAAATTACCTGGCACAAGGCTTGCAAGAAGAAACTCTTTACTTGGCATTATGAACACAGAATACATTATGTGTATTTTTATATATTTTTTTTTAGAAACACTATAACACGTAAATACTTAATTTATGAACTCATTAAACTGAAACTGTTTTCCATAACCCCCTTAGCAATAATATTTAAAGCTTCAGATTAGTTTTTTTTTTTTTTTAAATGAGTTTCAAAAAACTCATTTGAAAATCATTTTTATTTTCTTGCCATTTTCATTTACTTATATATTTATGGGGGTTGTCTCCTGATGAAAAGGACAGGAAGTAGTTTTTAGTTTTTTTTAAGCATTTTTATTTATTATGTTAAACAATGACTGACATCATCAACAAGTACTTTAATTTGCATATATAGTCTATAACGGAGACTAGCTTGATAAATATACAACCAAATAACAATTATTAACTCTATACACGATTGATGCCGTTGGTCATTGTTAAAGGTGTCTTGGTTTGTTAAAAATTAATATTCAGTTCATACCAAGTGGTGTTTTTGGTGTGCAGATATTTTTGCAAGAGTAACATCAGCCCCGGGCATTTTTCGAAACGTGTTTCCCCGTGTTTTTCATAGTATCCCTTCTCCGATAGTATCCAGCTGCAGACTCGGTGGCAGCTGTTTCAGGCAAAGGCTGTTGCAAGCAGGCTGCTTTGGGTAAGTAAGTATGTTTAAAGGGCGCTGTAAATGTGGGATAATTTAACAGAAAAATTACCTAAAAGTCCTAAGGAGTTGTGATATGTTAATGTTACAATTACAATAACGACGGTGGTATTCAGTCCGTTAACGTCAACGTGAACTTTGTGCCTACGCCCAGTTATATTATATTGTAGTGACGTTATGTCATGATCTAATTAATCAGTGCAATTGAAATATTACAAATATATAATATATATAAATATATTATATTATATTATTATATTAAATATATAAAATACAATTTTTTTTAAAACTAATTTGAAGTCACGACTGTGATGGATAAACCTTTACATTGCATTTGCAGTCATCCAATAAATAAATAAAGTGTGATAAATAAACCTTTATTTTCAAAATCAATTTGCTTCTGAGAGTTTCCGGTCTGAGACTGCCTGTAACAGCCTCATCCCAGTCTGCAGCTGGACCTACTTTTTTGTCCTTCTCCGGCTACCGTCCCATCGATGTCGTGGCTCTCGCTGACGTACACAAGCAAATTGATACTCGCAGACACAGTTCCTCTCGGTGGCGGTCCTCGGCTCCGATCAACGCGATAGGTTCTCGCTTCGCAGACGCCGAACTCCACCGCGAAGCAACAGTTGCGGTGCTCCAGGATGAGGCGCGCCGGTCTGGGTGAGACACGAAGCCGTTTCTTCCGATTCCGGCTCTTAATTAGCTCCTTCGCTAGTTAGCCGCCGGTGGCTAACATGACGCTACCACCGCCCACCGAACCAAATGACACCATATGCGACGAAATTGTGGCGCTTGTGCTCGATTAAGATGCGTTTTTTTTTTTTTTTTTTTTTTTTTTTAATTCTGCCCACTTAGTAACCCGTAATTCTCACTTTTTTTTGGTCTGGAATGAAGGTGAAGGGCCCCCCGGGAACTATGTGGCCAGCGGGTACAGTGTTTACGAGGAGGAGAACCAGCACCTCCAGGAAGGACTGAGGGCGAAAGTCAGCGCCTTGAAAAGTGTGAGTGTCAAGTGTTTACATATTGCCGCAGGCTAATGCCCGTTTTTGAGGACTGTTGTTGGTGGGGGAAAAAAAAAAAAAAAAAACTAACGGTAAAGCTTATAAACCAACTTCATCTCCATGTTTTTGACTGACGTCACACGCGCTGTTTCTTATCTGTTGATTGGTTTGGTGACGTTCACAGCTGTCGATCGACATCGGGACGGAGGTCAAATATCAAAACAAGATGCTGGATGAAATGGTGAGTTGTCCGTCACCGTCTGCAGACCAATCACACACCTCAGCAGTAACAACACGCTGCACACGTTAGGAAGCCAGATTCAGCTTGGCATTTGTCCAGTGAAGTTAATGCTGAGTAGAGACGTCTAAAGAGACTGACGGTGCATAAATCAAGAGATTGTCCACCTCGTGCTGTTGGAAAATGCTGACTTAAAAATGCAAATTCATATTAAAAAATATTTCAATAAAATCTTTATATTTAAACCTTGCCTTTGCCCTATGACAGCTGGGATAGGCTCAGGCAGACTCCCGTGACCCTGAGCTTGGCAAGAGGCGGGTATTGAAAATGGATGGATTTATATTTTTTAAAACAAATCCAGTCATGTTTTCTGTAACAGCAGCGTGTAATTGGGCTCAGAAGTGAAACCTGGCGACGTGTGGTGATGATGATGGTTACCTTTGCTGGTCGTGAACCTCCTCTCCCTCCTCCTCCACCCGCTGCAGGACTCGGACTTTGACTCCACCGGCGGCCTGCTGGGCGCCACCATCGGCCGCGTCAAGCAGCTCTCGCGAGGCAGCCAGACCAAACTGCTGTGCTACATGCTGCTCTTCTGCTGCTTCGTCTTCTTCATCCTCTACTGGTTCATCAAGCTGAGGTGATCGGTGGACCGGGTCGGTTGACCTGTCGCTTTCATCAACCCCGTGGCACGGCGTTCGTGGATGCTCAAAAGATTAGATTGACACACGTGACGGCGAGGAAGGAGGAAAAGCCAGATTTATTTTATTTTTAATTTTTTTCTTTTCTTTAAGTCTTCGATACGCTTGATTTTTTTTTTTTGTCCTCAAAGGCACCAAACTGAGCAGGCAGAATGGGGAACCAATGATGTAGAACTAAGTGGAAGAGGAAGAACGGTGCACATTTTCAGCAGACACTGCAGTTGTCCACATTGTCTCCAAAACCATCAACACACAGGACTGTAATACTTTGGATTAATCTCGATCGTGATTGTTTCAACTTTTGTTGTTAAAACAGTTTTACGTGTAAATAAATGCTAATAAAATTTCTATCCCTGAAAAATAACCTGTACAAAGTGTGAAAGTAAAACTTGATTTGTGTTTAATTTTTGATCTGCACATGGCACATCCTGTTAGATTTTACACAACAGAACCATTAGTCACTTCATTGTTTATTCTAAAAAAATATACTGTATAGATCAGAAGGCTTTTAAATCAATGCTTAAATTAGAAATGACGCACAAAAAGAACCGGACTTGGACATTCCTGAAGTTAAGAACTAACAGCCGAGGAGGTTTTTTCTTCCTTCCTGCTGTGCTATTTTAACTTTACAAGCTAAAAATCCAACACAATCAGGCTTGTTGCATTGATACTGATGAGTGCACTGAAGGTGATCGTCTGCGTTAACGTCCGCGTTGTCAATCATTGGCAACCTGGTGGAGCTGATAAATTGACAGAGGTTCCTGGTGACATCACTTTCTGGGCAGAGTGTCCATGTATTTGGCGATGATTCCCAGCATGACCTCGTCGGCTCCTCCACCAATGGACAGCAACCTGGAATCTCTGAGGAAAAGGAAGAAAAACCCCAACAAAAGCCACTCAAATTATTTGTTTTTACATTTTTAAAAACTCTGTAATTCAACATTCATGTGTTTTAGAAATTCTCGCGGCATCCTGGTGTGATTTCCTTTTTCTTTTCTTTTTTGCCCCACCAGCAGGTGTCAGCACAGAGTAACATCAGGGCTCATCAGAGAGTCAGTGGCACAGTGAGTTATTAGTTTAAGATCAGCGTTTTTCAACGACTGCGTCGCGGCACGCTAGTGCTAACGTGAGGCAATGTCAAGTGTGCCGTGAAAAATGATCCAATTTCACTTATTTAGTCTAAAAATAATAACATTCTATTGTCAAGTGGCTGTGCTTTAAAAGGAACATGAGCTTGTTTTCCTCCCAGCTTGGTGTGCATCTAAACCAGGGCTGGGCAACCTTTGTGACTGGTGGGTCCACAACGGGTTCTAAAACGTGACAGAGGGGCCGGAGCAGCGGCAGACGGATGGAGTGCTTTGGTGACCCACCTCATAGGAGGAAAAACAATATATCATGGGATGTGTAGAAAACATGTTGCTTTAATGTCCATTAAAAAATGAACAGAAGCGTTCCAACAAAATCAGTGTCTTTGAAGCCCCTCGGAATTTAGCTCTTTATTGAAACGACTCTGAAAACAAGGACAAAATTTACGCTATTTTATTTCTTACTTACTATTAATATAATTTCCTCAAGTTCGGCGGCCCGGCTTGAAAAGCTTAACGGACCACATATGGCCCCCGGGCCGTAGTTTGCCCATGCCCGATCTGAACAGGGCCATGTTTCATACTGAGTGAGTGTAAATAAATTAAAAGACTCTTTAGTCATTATTAGGCAAAAAAGTGTCACTTTATGATGTTTGGTTGGTGGTTTGGATTTTTTTCAATGTAAAAAATGTGCCGTGGCTCAAAAAAGGTCGAACAACACTGAGATAGATCTTAAAAAAAAATGCACCACCACCACCACCACGTCAGGACCCTGAACGCACCGCACTGCACGGCCGCTCACTCGGCGCTCACCTGTAGAAGCGGCTGACCAGGACGTCGCTGGTGAAGCCCATCCCCCCCCAGAACTGCAGGCAGCTGTCGCTCAGCTCCCGGGCCAGACGGCCCGCCTTCAGCTTGGCCATGGACGCCAGCTTGGTCACGTCGTTACCCTTGATGTACAAGGCTGCAGAAGAGGAAAGGGAAGAAAGCACACAGTGAAGTGTTGGAACAGGGTGGAAACAGTGGAATGAGAATTATAAATACATAGAAACCGCTGTTCTGTTGTCAGATCGAGTCACGTGACTCTCCTTCACCCAGCATTTGGCCTCGCCTGAATGAGGCGTGTTAGTGCGTGTGTGTGTGTGTGTGTGTGTGCGTGTGTGTGTGTCCAACTGTGCTGAATAGAAGCAGAACCTTTGATCTATTTCTGGATGAGGCAATAATGTTTGAGCTCGAGGCCAGATTGGTTTGGAGGTACAACAACAAAAAAAACGTGACCTTGGACTTGCTGGCCATGTGACAGCCGCTGATGTATGCACAGCCAACAGGGTGAACGAAAGGCCAGCTGTGAGAGGATGTATCTTTTAATATTATTCTGCTTATTTTTATTTTCACGGTGGCAACTAATGATTATTTTTGTTTAAAAAATATCTACAAAAGTATCGATCCTCAACGTTAAAGCGAGTCCTGTTGGTGTTGAGGGTGTTTGCGAAGCGCCCTGGTGCTAGCATGGAATGCTGGGTGAGCTTCACAGAGTTTGCACCCGACGTGTTTCGCACCTTCATTTTCCATGAAATATTCCTAAAGTTTATAAACTTTGGGTCGGAGCTTTGGAGCCTTTTGAGAGAAGAAGCTTCTCTTCTTCTTCTTCTTCTTCTTCTTCTTCTTCTTCTTCTCTGTGGATTCACACAGTGCTTTTCTAGGCACTCAAAGCACTTTACATTGAGCCTATTCATTCACACCACATTCACACTGGTGGTGGTAAGCTATGTATGTACACACAGGTACTACCCGAAAAATTTGAATATCAAGTAAAAGTTGTTTTATTTTGGCAATTTAACATAAAAGATGAAACCAACTAATTTTATTGAGCCATTACATGCAAATTGACATCTCAAGCAGTTCCCTGTTGTCACTTTGCTGATTAAGATTTTCAGCTTATTAAAACCATAAACCCACAAAGTTTTTTTTTTAAGCTGCAAGACCTGATCAGCAAAATCCCAAGAAATAAAAACTTGAAATATATTAATTTGCATATTATTCCTTTATATAATATGTCAAATTCACCTTTTGAGTTGAATTGCAGAAATACAACAACCTTTTCAGGATGTTCTAATTTTCTGGGTGGCACCTGTATGTGATGGAAGGAGACTGAAACGTCGGATCCTCACCTGTGGCTCGGTACAAGAGGGAGCGCAGCAGCTCCACCTCCGTCTGCAGCTCGGCCAGCCGGAAGTGGACGGTCTGGTGGTAGAGCACCGGCAGCTTGAAGATCTTCCGCTGCCTGGTGTACTGGATGGTCTCCTGGATGACGATGTCCATCGTGGTCACGACTGGAGGGACGATGGAAAGTCGAACGTCAGCGTTCAGCCGCCGATTCATTCAGCACAGACACGGTGAGGAAGGAGGAAGTTTCCTGGAGGAAGCTTTTGGAAATAGCGCGGCGGCGCTTCAAAATCATTCATTCATCTGCCTTTCAAATTTCACACGCAGGGCCAAAACAGTTTTGTTTTTGTTTTTTTAAACTAGAAATCCTTCAGCGCCTGCTTACATTCTGGCAGCAGCTTCCTCTTCCTGACCCGACCTGAACCTTGGCAGTAGCTCTATGACTGTTTATTTAGCGGGTTGCTGATTGTTCCGGTTTAGAATTCATGTATCTCAAAATCAAGACCGGTGATTTTAATATAGATCTGCCAGAATTAACCAGTAGCAGGGTTAGTTTTTAGTCTTTATATTAAATCTCATACTTTATCAACATTTGTTAATTTAAAAAAAAAAAAAAGTGTGTTATCATATCCTGCATGAGGAAATTCATTTCTCCAAAAAGAGGAAACGACTGAGTCACGAGTTCCTTAGAATTCACAATCAATTTATACGAGATTAACAGCTGAAACTCAGTGTGACCTCAGCTCCCACATTCTTGACAACAAGGAGGAAACCATAAAAATAAAAAAAACTAATAATAAACCACGCAACCTACAGTGAGGTTTATGGGAATAAGATCAAATGTGAGGAAGCAAAAAACGTAATTTCAATGAGATACGGTAAGTGATGCAAGGAAGAGGGGGCGGAGCAGGAGGGGGAAGAAAAGGGAGGGGGAAAAGGTGGAACGAATTGAGTGAGTAACAGGTGATGGAGTGATGGAGGAGTTATTGAGTGATAAAGGAGTGAAGCCTCACTCTCACTCTCACTCACTCAATCGAATGTGAGGAAGCAAGAATTTAATTTTACTGAGATACGGTCAGTGATATGAGGAGGAGGAGGAAGAGGAGGAGGAAGAGGAAGAGGAGAGGGAGGGAGAGGAGGAAGAACCAAGGAGTGATGAAGGACTGATTGAGAGATGAAGGAGTGACGCCTCACTCTCACTTATTTAAATGTGAGGAAACAAGAATGGGGAGGTAGTGAAGAGGGGTTGATGAAGTAATGGCGGAGGGATGGAGTGGTGAAGGAGGGATGAATGACTGATGGAGTGATGAAATAATGGAGGAGTGATGAAGGAACGATGAAGGAGTGATGGAGTGAAGGAGTGATGAAAGAGTGAAGTAGTGGTGATGAAGAGAAGGAGTGATGAAAGAGTGAAGTAGTGGTGATGAAGAGATGGAGGAGGGATGGAGGAGCGATGGAGTGGTGACGAAGGGGTGATGCCTCACTCTCACTCACTGTTGGCCACGGCCCACAGCCGCTCCTCCTGGAACTGCAGCATCTGGTAGGTGAAGCCCATCCCCTCCTGGCCGATGATGTTACTGCAGGGCACTCGCACGTCGTCGAAGAAGATCTCGGCCGTGTCCGACGACCACATGCCCAGCTTGTCGATCTTGCGGGCGAGGTGCACTCCTGCGGCAGAGAGAGAGCGAGAGGGAGAGAGAGAGAGAGAGAGAGAGAGAGAGAGAGAGAGAGAGAGAGAGAGAGAGAGAGAGTGTCAGCAACAGGTGGCCCTAGCCGCCCACGGGTCGCCCTCTGGTGGTGGCGATGATGGCGGTGGCGAGGCTCCGCCCACCTGGAAGGTTCAAGGGCAGGCAGATGAGCGACTTGTTCCTGTGCGACGGCCCGTCGCTGGTGTTGGCCAGCAGACACATCCAGTCGGCCTGCGTGCCGTTGGTGGTCCACATCTTCCCGCCGTTGATGACCAACTCGTCGCCCTTCTTCACCGCCTTGGTCACGATGCCTGGGGGTGGGGGGGGAGGGGGGGGGGGGCAGCGGCGGGGGTGTCACGGGGAAGGTGTGAGGGAATATATGAGAAATATGAGTCGGAAAAACACCAAACATTTATTTTTTTTCTCCTCAGTTTCCAGCCGAAGGTCCCCGGTGTGTAGACAGACAGACAGGCAGACAGACAGACAGACAGACAGACAGACAGACAGACAGACAGATTCTTCTTTGACAGAGCTCACAAAAACACATTTATACAATTACAATCAAGACACATTGACATTTAGAACAAGAAAAACCCATTAACACGCAGCCAGCTGATGGGGGGGGGGGAGAGATTAAAGAGTCCAGTGTTTATTTGAAGATGTTCAGAATAGTTTGGGAATGAAATGCTTCTTTTTTTGTGGGTGCTTTTCCAGGCCAGTTGGACTGTGTACAGTGATGATGATGATGATGATGATGATGATGCTGATGCTGGCAGACAGACTTACTGGAGACGTCGGATCCGGCCCCCACCTCACTCACACCCAGACAGGCCACCTTGTCTCCGGCGATGGTGGGGAGGAGGAACTCCTTCTTCAGCTGGTCGGAGCCGAACCTGCAGCATCGAATACACACTTAGAATCCCACTTGAAAGACACGCGACATCGTGTGAGTTTGGTCACAGTGTACATGCAGCAGTGGCAGCAGCCGCAGCAGCAGCAGCAGCAGCGGCGGCAGCGGCAGCAGCGGCAGCAGCAGCGGCAGCAGCGGCAGCAGCAGCGGCAGCAGCGGCAGCAGCAGCAGCAGCAGCAGCAGTGGCAGCAGCCGCAGCCGCAGCCGCAGCTGCAGCAGCAGCAGCAGCAGCAGCAGCAGCGGCAGCAGCAGCAGCAGCAGCAGCAGCGGCAGCAGCAGCAGCAGCAGCAGCAGCAGCAGCACCGTTATCCTCGACACCGTGCTAGTAGCTGACGGCCGACGCAAACTTTTCCCGTGTAGCCGTTTGTTATTCAGTGCAGCCGTCGTGCGGCTAATCCCCCCTCCCCCGCCTCCCCCGCCCTGCCCCTCGGGGCTGTGTTGCGCATTTAATGTAACGCTAGCGAGAGGCGAGGAATCCAAGTCGGCGGGTTTAGCATTTTAAAGAGTTATGAAAGGAGGGATGTCAACTGTGAGCGATGCAATGAGATGGATGCAGCCACACAGGTGAGTTACAAATAAAGCAGAGGGGATGGAGGGGAGGAAGGGTGAAGGAGGGGGAAGAGGAGGAGGGGGGGGGGGGGTCTGTCCCCATTGTGAAGAACATGACTCATAGAAAAGTGCTGCTTATTATTGCTCATCGGATCAAACGCTGTGCAAATTATCTGTCTGGGCTCTGGGCGCCTGTGAAAAAACAGCTGCTGAAAGCTGCAGCAATGGGAGAGGCAGGGAGGGCGAGAGAGAGAGAGAGAGAGAGAGAGAGAGAGAGAGAGAGAGAGAGAGAGAGAGAGAGAGAGAGAGAAGTGATCCCTGTTGTGTCAAGTGTTTAAAAAACAAAAAACAACAAAAAAAACAAAAAACAGGCTTCACTTCAGACGAATGAAAAGTCAAATAAAAAGCGAAAGCTGAACATTGTGTTGAAGGTCTGACTGCTTTCTGCTGCTGCTGATAAGAAAAGTGCAGAGTGTGGGACTTGTTTGTTGATTTCCGCAGCCTTGGCCCGACTGCTGAGGCGGCGGCTGAGACGGAGGCCCACAGTACCTGGCCAGCGCCGGAGTGGCCATGTCCGACTGGACGCCGATGGCCATGGGAACGCCGCCACAGCGGATGCTGCCCAGCTCCTCGGCCACGGCCACGCTGTAGCTGAAGTCCAGGCCCAGACCTCCATACTCTGCAGGGGGGGGGGGGGGGGGGGGGGGCAAGAGACACCAGTTAGTTGCTAATTCTCGTACATGTGGAACAAACAAACAAAAGAAAACTCTCCAGATGAGCAGACGGCAGCATGTTTAGCCCTCTGTTTGCAGCCTCCAGCTAAAACTGAGGGCCCTGTTGGAGCAGTTTGGAAAGGGGGCTCTTTGGTCGCGTTCAGACTGCCAGCCAAAATCGGATTTTCAGCTCATCCAGATGGAAACCGGACGGCTCTTTCGTAGTCTGAACAGTCACAAATCAGATGAAATGCGATGTTTTTCAAAACGGATTGAAAACCCCTTCAGGAGGGAGCTCCATCCGAGCCGAGCGCCACGCCCGGCATCGCAACAAGTGCCGCTGTCGCACTGATATGACGTCACACACTACACGCTACGCTGGTTGCTACTGCAACCTGTCAGATGGCTCAATAATGTGGCCCAGTCTGAACAGAACCACACCCCCATTCGGACACTGGCTGAATACAGTGTGGACAGTCAGCCCTAAAAATGGGATTTGAGATGTGAAACAGATTCGGCTGCAGTCTGAACGCAGCCTGAGAAGAGAGGTGGTCTGAGAGGGCGGAGCCAGCACCTGGCAGAGGGGGTGTGGCATTGCTAGATGCGTAGTTTATTTTGAAAATGATTAAATTATTAAAGTGAACGTTCTCAACGTGACCGAACCCACGTGGCCACTGCATCAAACGTGAGGCGTAAAAGTGAAAGTGAATGAAGTGAGACACGGTGTCCTCACCCCTCCTCACCCCTCCTCACCCACTGCAGGGACACTTTGTCTCATGTTGAATGTTTCTGCTCTGCAGATGATGAACGCTGACCTGCTCCCTGACTCGACCTCTAACTGTCCTCTGGAAGGACCGCCAGCCAGGAGAGGGACTGCAGAGGATGGCAGGTCCTCACATTAAGTGCTGGCATTTCATCATCATCATCATCATCATCGTCACTAACTGGAATTTCTGACAATAGCCGCATGACACCACTTCCAGACTGAGAGAGAAAATAAAACATTTCTTTCCGCCATTCAGGCGTCTGCAAAGACCTTCCGGCTCCTTAATGGATCTGAAAACGGAGCATTAGAGCGTTTGAATGGCCGCTTTTCTTTTTTTTTTACCCCCTCCCTCTCTTTTTCTTTCATCAAGTTATCCTCATAAAGAGGCCCCTCCCCCTCGCAAGCACGCTCATTACCCACATCTTTCTCCTCCTTTCATCATCGGCGGAGCAAAAATGAAGTCGGTTATCACGCTGATGAGCTGATGAGCGGATGAGCGGATTTTTTTTTTCTCTCCCTATGCCATCCCTGCAGTACGCGCGTGTGTGTGTGTGTGTGTGTGTGTGTGTGTGTGTGTGTGTGTGTGTGTGTGTGTGTGTGTGTGTGTGTGTGTGCGCGTGTGTGTGTGTGTGTGCGCGCACATGCGCGTGAGCCTGGACCCCTGGTTGTGCAAAGAAAAAAAAAAAGCCCAGACAACATTTCAAGAGGACGAAGCTTGAATGTGGTGGCGATGCAGCCAATCAGATGAAAGTTAGCAGACTGAGGCCTTGCTGGAAACAATAATAAATAGATAAATAAAATCCCCGTGTGGAGGGATGGCAGGGAGGAGGCGGAGCCATCGGAAGGGAAAGAGGAAGCAGGTGCGGGTGTGCAGCGATAAGACCCCCGACTGAACAGCCAGAGACCCTGCTGGGGATGGAGCTCCCAGCAACAACAAAGCGGGACATCTGGGCCAAGAAATGTAAAAAAAAATAAATAAAATAAAAAAAATAATATATATATGTATATGTATGTATATATATATATATATATATATATATACATACATATATATATATATATATATATACACACACATATATATATATTTTTTAAAAAAAAGCAAACACACTTCTGACACGGGTGTCAACCCTGACGTGTGTTTCTCCTGAGCGCCAGATGTTCCCTCAGCAGGAGTCGTGCGTGTGCGTGTGTGTGTGCGTGTGTGCGTGTGTGTGTGTGTGTGTGTGTGTGTGTGTGTGTATGCCGTTGGGTGCAGCAGAACCACAAACGTTTCGGCACGGCTGGATAAATAAATGATAAGCTTGAAAAATAAAAATTATAATAAAAAAATTGTAAATTTTTATCCTCCCCCAGCGCTCGATAAAAGACGAGGACAAGGACATTTTGTTGCTGCGGCGCCACAGTAGACAGAAACGGCCGGGCAGGAAACGGCCTGAGGACACACACACCCCCCCCCCCAGCAGCGGTGCTTCGGGACGGCAGGCAGGAGGCTGCAGGTCAATGCCACGGCGGCAGCCGCCTTGACTAAACTTCCTGCTCTTCCGCTTTGGAAAGACATCATGTTTGTCCCTCGGACGATATGAAAAATAATAAAAGAAATGGGGAGGGAGGGGGGGGGGGTCAGTGACAGACATACGATTCACTTTTTTTTTTTTTTTTTTTTTTTTTTAAAAAGGAAAAAGAAGGTGGTGTTAACATGCAGGAGGTCGAGCTCCTCTCTCTCAGTATTAAAATCTCTTTTAGTTCAGTTTTTGTTTTAGTTTCACCGTCAATAAACTCTCCAGTTAAGCCGCCGCCGTCTGATTTTCCTGGCAAAGCTTCAGGAATGGATGAAGAGTAAGCGATGCTGAGCTGGAAATTGCTGCAAATTGAACTTGGATCCACGGCGCCCGTGTTTAGAGTGCAATTATAAGATTGGCTTAATTGCAGCCTTGGAGGAAATTCCCGGACGGCGACTTCCGCCCTGCTCATCTCACCTGATGAATCATTTCCCTGTGGAAGAGGCTCCTAAACTCTGACCACCTCTAATCCCGGCTTTATTAGTCATGACCGCAGCCGACGGATGGGTTTTTTTCCACGATATCGCACTTCACCCAGTCCAGGACAGCAATCCAGGACAGAGGGAGTGCAGCAGTGGGAGGAACGCTGGGAGATTCCGAAGAGGATTTTGAAGCTGTTCTGATCCTCGCTCGTTTCATCCTCACTGCTGCTGCTGCTGACGCCGCTGCTGCTCTGCTGCACCGTCATCCTGCGGACCCACCCTCAAGGTCGTCGACCTCTCGGACGCAGGAGGTCGTACCAGTGAAACCCTCAGAGGGAGTCGAGCAGCTGAAGACCTACAAAAGCGCAACGCCGGCACACTTCAAACGTTTCCCGCATAGGGGAAAAAAAAAAATTAAACGTGTGTTTGGAAAAGAAATCCGACTGAGCCTTTGATCCATGTGGCTTCGGGTTCAGACAGATCCTGGATCAGTTTGACTGGTTATTGTTTTTTTTCTTCTTCTTCCCAAGAGAAAACCGCCCACCTTTAGCAGAAGCATTTGTTTTTTTTGTGTTTTTTTTTTAATTCGTTGCCATGCTGCAGATTTATAAGCAGTGTTTGGATGTGAGGGAGAGAAGACGGCGGCTCCTGGAAAACATCCATCAAATGGTGGAGACACATTTAGGCCTAAATAATGGCCCAGTGGCTCCACACATGCAAATGAAGAAGGGAAACGTTCAACTGACAGCCAGTCAGCAGCAGAGAAAACGCCTCCGGTGGCCACACCGACCAACCACAGCAGCGTACGCTGTTTAACAAGCTAAGAGCTACAAGCTAGCTTCCCGTTTCCTGCTACAGCTGAAACCTGGATGTTGCTCCGCCCACCTTCTGCGCACCAAAAGGATGCAGATGATTGGTCCTGTCAGACTGCATAGAAAAAAACTTCTTTTGGATGTTTGGTCAAATGGCCCCAGATTCATTTGACGCAGCTCCGCCTCTTTATCAGTCTCCCTCAATGATTGGTCAAATCAAAACCATTTAGATTGGAGCTCGTGAAGATGGAACTCAGCGGCTCATTTGCCTTGATAACTACGTTTCGGTTGGCATTTTTAAAAAGAAATCAAGTCCCCTCCCCCCCGACCTACCGACTGGTTTGGTGACGCCGAGGAAGCCGGCGTCGCCGAGAGTCTTGAAGACTTTGTGGGCTGGAAACGATCCCTGGGCCTCCCACTGCTCCACGTGAGGGTTGATCTCCTGCTCGATGATCTACAGAGCAAAAACATCAGAGGGCAGCAGCAGCGTCCATTAAAAACACAAGGCGGGAGAGAGAGAGAGAGAGAGAGAGAGAGAGAGAGAGAGAGAGACACACACACACACACACACACACACACACACACACACACACACACACACACACACACACACACACACACACACACACACACACACACACACACACACACACAAGGATTCAGTCTTTCTTCTGCAGATTTCCTGCTGCATGTAAAACCTAGCAGGGATCAACCTGCTGGGTTTCACAGGGATACATACAAATATATATATATATATATATATATATATATATATATATATATATATATATATATATATATATATATATATATGTATATATATATATATATGCTGTATATATATAATAAAAATCCATGCTATTACATCTTACGCCTTACAGCATTACTGTGACATATGTAGCCTAAGTGAAAAACGCATGGAGCTGCTGCTGCATACATGTGTGTCCTGCACAGGTAATCCATCTCCTGCAGACACCAGCGTGGAAGCATCAGTGCCCAATGAATAGAGAGCAGGCAGGGCAGGTGGGGGGGTTGGTGACTCAGGCTTTTCTATCGCCAACATACACAGCGTGTGCACGTTATCTGCACCGCCGCCACGCCGCCGCCGCCGCCCAGCAGCTGCAAAACAGCTGCAGGAACATCAGAACCGCAGCAGCATCTTCACCTCTCTCAGCCCAGAGATTCTTGGCCGCGACGCCTCGCGACCCATGTGACTTACGGCATTAATTGCCCTCTGCGGTGGTTTCTGGGTTGGCTTACTGTCTGATTGGCTGGCTGGCTGGCTGGCTGGTTGGTTCGGTGTATGAAAATCACAGAGACGTTCCGCTCATACTCAGCGTTTCAAACGGCTCGGACTGCTTTCCTGGCCGAGGAGCCGAAACCCCAAACGATCGGAAACAGCGTGAAAAAATAAATGTTTTTACGCTGGGCGGCCTTTTCCTGCGCCATCCGTCCAAGCGAGCACGCAAGCGAGCGGGCAAGCGGCCGCAAAATCCAGGACTTGCTGCACACAAGTGAAGGAAAAAGGACAAGGCTGGATCCATATTTCTTTTTCTGTTTTGTTGGTGCAGCTGCATGAAAGAGCGGGAGATAAATTTACAGAGGACGGCCTGATTGTTGTAATGCTGGGGTTTCAACACATGCTGGAAGCCCGACGTGCGGAGGGGCTGCCAATCGGATTTCAACAGAGTGGACTTGGATTGATAGAAAAACAAAACAAGAAAACTAATAATAAAGATTTGTTTCATTCAGCGGGGTTCCGATAACTTGAAAATAGTCCAACAGTTTCTTTTTTCCTTTCTTAGGCAATAAATATTTTCTTTATTTTTATGTTTGCTCACGATTCCTTTTTAATTATTACATTTTGCACTGTATTGTTCCTGTAATTATGCAAATAATCCCCAATGTGGGATTAATAAAGGCATTCTATTCCATGTAGTCATCGAACCAGGCCAAAAAAAAAAGAAAGGGTAACACGAGAGCAGCTGGAGGCTCGTGATTGGCCGACACCACCACCACCACCACCACCGCCGTGCAGTCGTGACCAAAGTGTCTGCGGCGCTGAGTTGCTCCATGATTCAAAGTGATTTAAAGCTGTGACTCACGTCCACAGCTGGAGAGACGCTGTAAATGTCAGAGCCGTTGCCTTGCGCTGGCAGAGGGCGCCGTCGACGGGCCGCGCGCCGAGTTTCACTCGCTGTGGCGTTTTTACTCCGCACGCAACTCCGTCGGCAGACGCACAACTTTGCTCGGCTCAGGCGTCCCCACCAACGCAAAGTCTGATCTCTCAGGACGCCGCACGGAAATAGACGATAAAAACGGGTGGTTTCTTATTCGAGTGCAGCAGTAAAACGTCTCGTCAAAGCAAAGCGAGAGAATCGAGTCTGGGCGAGCAAAACATGGCTTTGTGAAAAAAAAGAAAAAAGAAAAGAAAAACCAACCCCCTTGGCTGCTGTGATTGAACGGACTGTGACTTTTAAAGATATGCATCACAAAAAGGGATGTTAACAATGAATTGATTATCGATTAATCGTTGATTAAGAATTTAATCGATTAAATTAAATTAGTCACAATTAATTGAACTTTTTTTTTTTTACACAGGTAATTAATATCATTATAACAGTGATAGTGGCAGGAAAGAGCAATTCACCTGTGGATACTGTGATGGTCATAATGTACCTAGAAACCTAACTGTTTCATGTAAAACTGGGTCACACTGGACCTTCAACATTATTTAAGGGTTAAATACGGAGTTCCTTACTAAGTTTTCATTGTGAAATTTAGGCTCTCAGGAAAAATCACCGCCGATCAATTAATCGTTAATTGATCGATAAGGTTAATCAACTATCGATTAATTAATTAATCGATAATTTGCATCCCTAGTCACATATAAAAGTCAAGGACTTTGACTTACAGCAGCTCAAGTCAAAGTCAAATTATTAGATACAAAATTTACAGAGAGTCCAGTTGAGATGTAGAACGTCGCACTACAACAGCAACCACTTCCTGTACAGATGGTTCATCACCTCAGTGGCTCGGCCACCAAAACAAAACGCGACAAAAAACGTAAACTGACGAGGTTTTCTTGTTTTTCCAGCGTTTTTAAAAAAAAAAAAAAAAAAAAAAAAAAACCCAAAGCACGTCGCTTCCAAAACAGACAGAGCAGCAGAACGGAGCAGAGCTCAGCCGAGGCTGCCAAGACAAACGCTGCGGACACGCAACGGTGGGCCCGACACGCACACGCACACACATCTGTCCAAAAGATATGTAGGACACAAGGATGGAGGGCTGGGGAGTGAGAGGGGGTGGGGTGGGGTGGGGGTGGGGGGGAGGGGGTGATTGTGGGGGTGGGAGTGAAAACTCAGCTAGGTTCAGAGTTGAGATCCTGAGGAGGGGAAGGGAGGGACGGCCAGAAAGGAAAACAGAGCGGCAGCGTTTTGATGAGTTTAGCGAGAACTCTGGGCCGTCAGCTGCCCGGAACACACTGACATGGTCGACTTTTGGACTTAACGAGGCCGAATCCAGGACTTCACAATAAGGGGTTTCCCACCACCCCACCACCTCACCAACCCCCGCAGGAAACCTCTGGAACAACCACTTCTCAGGAAGTTCTCTCAACAAAAAAAAAACGTTTCTAAACCTCATAACCTGGAAAAACGGATGAACTCTCTCGTGTCAACATGACCTGCCTGATGCTGACAACCTGAGTGTGTTGCACATGTTCTATATGTTCTACTCCAGCCACATGTCTTCAGGATTTTTGGAAGTTGCACAAAGTTGTTTTTTTTTTGTTGTTGTCCTTTTTAAACCGTTAAACTTTGAGACGTGGTGGGAGGTGTTTAAACAACGAGTGGCTGCCAGTTGCTGCTGTAATGGATGGTGGTGCTGCTGCGCTGTGATTCATGCGCCTTGATGTCGCAGCTGCTGAGTCAGCCACACACACACACAAAAAAAAAAAAATTCATTACAGCGCCGTTCGCTCTGGTTTCTGGCTCGCTATCAAACTAATTGTAAAGGTTCTAAAAGCAGCCAAGCTAATAATTTATACAGTTTGTCCCCTCCGCCCCACCGTACTTTATATTTGCTGATGCATTATACACCAGGAGAAACACTGATATTATATTGATTCAAATTCAGATTCAGATTACTTTTATTGCCAATTGTGCAAAAGAACACATAGGAATTTGTTTGGGAAGTCCCAGTGTGCATCAAATAATTTAATAAATAAATAATAAATAAACAATAAATAAATAAGAAAAACAAACAAAAAACAGTTAATTAATGATATCATCATTATTAATATTATTGTTGTTATTATTATATATTAAATGGTATAGTGTCATATTTTTGCATTTGTTGTTTGCAACTAATTATATTATATTATATTTTATTATATTATATAGCATTGCATAACACTTCAAACACCCTTATCCATCCAGCCAATTTTTTTTTTTTTTTTAATCTTTTTAACTTGTATGATGGTAAAACTTAGATTTTATTGCCACTTGCCACTTTTTAAATTTGTGGCACGTGACCAATAAAATAGTTGAATATTGAATCTGCTTGGAATGCAGCTAACGGAATTTTTAGGGTGGGGAGGGCCATCTTTTAAGATTTTTTTTTTATGTTTGTTGTTTTTTTTGGCTGGGGCTTTTGTGCACATGTGATATTAAATCCTGTGGATTAGTGAAATAACTCACGCCATCGTCAAGACGTGTCACAGATGAAATAGTGGCGCACAGTCACTGGTTACTGGCAACACGAGTGCCAAGTGCCCAGAGTTGCTGCACCATAGAAACAAACAAACAATGGCCTTAGTGGAGTGGGGGGGGGGGGGGGGGGGGAAGTCCCAGTCAGGAAGCTCTTCCTAGAAGTTCGGTGACCCTCTCCTTCAGCTCCTCATCCCTGTCCACTCCAGAGGAGACGCTGAGGTCCGTTTAAGATGCGGCAACGTCTGACTAATTTTTCCGGAAGCATGTGAACCCCGCACACGCACGCACGCACACACACACGCACACACGCACACACACACAGCGCTCCCTGGTTGCTCGTAGGGAATTAATTTAATAGTGGGAACACCGACAATCAACTTGAACAAGCAGCCACTACAGGATTTCCATGGCATCTCCAAACAGGTTTGTCCTGCAGCCAAGTTCTTTTAATAACCATCGCAGTGTCCGCCTGCCCTTCCTGCGCTGCCCACCATATTGTTCTGCACTTCCCTCTCACATTTTCACCCTTCCCATTATTCCCTGGACTGGGGTTATTTTGGGCCCCCGCCGGCATCCTCCAGTCCTGCAGGAGGTCCAGTCACACAACAGGCTTCCCCTCCTTTTACCGCAACACGGCCTCACTACCTCCTTTTGCTCTTAAATTAGGTGCCGTGTGTTGTTATTTGTTTTTGCCCTATGCCTCCCCAGTGGCAGACTTGAAATACGAGAGTGAGTCAGGCAAATTGCTAACACTTCACCCCAAGCTATTTACAGACAAAACAGTTAAATAAAAATAATTATACCTAACACTTGCATCTCTTAAGGGGCTTTTGATTACTGACTAACTTCAGGTGCAACATTTCCTCTTTCATTATTATGTAAAATGGGCCACATAATGGAATTTTAGCTAGTTGTATTGCTTTTAAAGGACAAGATTTTATATATGAAACTGATCTGCAAGTAGAGGGAGTGCTCACATACACTGAAAATCAATATTGAATATTTTGTTCTTTGTTTTTATTTTAACTTGCCAGACAGTCTGCACATAAATTGGAGGGACGTACATAATCCACACAATCTAAGCAGTTAAACGTTTGGAACACTCACAGCCTCAGCAATGCCCAAATATTTATGTTTCTACAGCATGCATAGTTATTATGCCTCCATATCTTTCAATACCTTATCTATGTACTTGTCTCACCTGCAACAGGACTGTATAATCTCAAACGTTGCTTTGGCCAGCCACTTCAGTTTTGTTTGTTTGACAGTTTTCAAAAAAAATAAAAACGAATAACTAATGCAGAAATTGAGAATTCAGAAAAGGACGATAGATGAACAGTAACAGTAGTGGCACTGCAGGAACATGTTCAGCATATCCTGTAACGTAAGCTATAAACTTTTTTTCGGATGAGATTTACGTGTTAGTATTTGGAATTTACTTAGAACAGGTATAAGCATGTTACATTTTGTTTTGTTTTTATCTTATTTTATTTTTTAAATCAACTAACAGGACGACGTTCTTGCTCAATCCAAAAGTGCCACTTCCGGTTGATTTAAAAGTCGCTTGTTACTCACACAGCCTCAGCAGCGTCGTGCTAGCTAGTCGCCTCTGGGCCGAAACAGTATTTGGAATCTTTGAAATCTGTGAAACTGATTTCATAGAAGGACGCGTGTGACAACCTTTTAAAACTGCAGAAGCATTATCGCGCAGATAACCCTGACAGCACCAGCTTTACGACAGCAAGCTAGCAGGCTAGCTAGCGTTGCGCCTGCAGTGACAACCGGAAACTGCGACCCCATACACACTCTGACACACGTCAACAGAGCGACGACCTCTCACCTACTTTGGCCACACTGGCCTCGGCTGATTGGGGTCATTTATCTAACCGCTCAAGGAAGCACAGGTGGTGTCAAGTATCCAAATATATCAGCAGCTCGAACGACAATACATTAAAAATGATGCTCAGTGCGTTCTCTTTAGCTCCGATGCTAGCCGTTACTTTTTTTGTTTTGTTTTGCATACCTTTCTGAGGGATTCCTTCAACGCCAGGTGCTCCCTTGTGTAGATTAAGTGGTCGTCGGTGGTCTCTGGGTCTGCCGCAACTGCGGCTTTGGATGGCGCCTCGTTAGAGACCGTCCGGAGCCCGACGGAGGACGGAAATCTGCTCAAACCACATCTGTTTACAAGCAGTTTGACGCGGAGGGCTCCTGAGCACAGCGCCATGCCTGCAGACTCGTGTGCGCATGCGCGCTCAGCTGCCCCATAAACACTCAATACAAGTGCTTGGGTTTAGAATAAATAAATGAATGAAATAAAATGATATAATACAACTTTGATTCGCTTCTACTCATTTGCAGAAACATTCATCAACAGAAATTATTTTTCGCTGATACCTTTGAGCTCATTTTCTTTCACCATATTGTGTGCAAAAGAAATGAAAAGGCTTATAAATATGCAGTCTTTGGAAAAAAAAAACATCAATTAATGTGAACACATATAACCAAATTTCAGTTAAAAATTAAATTAAACCTACAACGGAAAAACAAAAATAACAAAAAACAAAGCTACACTATTCAAGAAGCGTTTCCCCAAAAAATACAAATGAAGACACTGTTTAAGTTTTAGTCGCTGCTACAATCGTCAGCAAATCTCATGAAAATGTATGAGGGAAAGTTGACTTTACAAAACTTAATTTGTGAATATTTATCTCTCTCTGTCTGTTATGAAAGCTTCCCACATTGGATCATGAAGTTATAAACAAGCAGGTTTAACAGCATTTGCCTGTTTGTAAAGCAGCACACGGGCCCATTTATCTCAGACTCGCGCAGCTTCAAGCAACCCTCACCAAACATACACAACTCTCATTTATTGCATTTTTATTGAGTTAAACTGTGAGTTCTCGACAAAAAAAAACAACCCAAAAAACAAAACAAGATTTCATTCTTCATTTCTTCTTTCACTCAGAAGTGCATGAGCTCCTCTCAGTTTTTTCTTTATTAAGTCCTTCTACTCTCAGTCTCAGTCAGCTAATCAGTGCTAGGAGAGGAGGCGGAGACAATGTCCTTGGGCGCTAATCTGCGATACGAAAGCTCCTCTAGCAAATGACACATCCACCTTTCTCCTTGAAGGGGTTCTTATCCTCTGCAATGCCTTTGACGAGGATGTCCTCCTCCACGCCAGCCTGGATGTACTCCTTGATCTCCTCGCAGCATTTGGAGGTCTGAAGTGGTCAGACGCACGTCGTTAGGGAAAGTTTCACACGTCTCCAGCCCCTCACAACTGCATTCTTTGTTCTATTCTCTTCATAATAAAGGTTGATGTCGCTGGAGGAGCCACTTACCAACCACCTCTCGAGTTTCACTTCGATTTTCAGCTGGTTGACTTCCATGACAGCCTTGTCCTTGTCCGTCAGGTCGTCCACGTTTATGACCGGCATTTTCTGTAAAGACGCAAAAAAAAAAAAAGATAATTAAATAAATAAAAGAATCAGTTGAAAGTTCTGCTTTGACACACACTCAAGCAATTGAAAGGAAACTGAAATTTCATTGGATAGAAAAGCACTTACGAGACGGACCAGGAGCAGTCCTTCACTCCCAGAGTCCTGCTGAAGAATCCCTCTCCCCTCTGTCTCTCAATCTGGGTTATAAAGTAATCTGCATAAACAATCCTAATCCCCCTAATCTGATTAAAGCGAAGCTCCAGCTGCATGATCATCAAGTGCATCTGAAGTATGCCAGGAGATAAAACGGGAGCCGAATCGCACAAGTGGCTGTTTGGATTCTCTATTGTTTATTAGCGTTATTGTTATTGTCATGTTGTACATGGAAAACAAGGCAGCGTCGTGTCAACTGCATAGCGCAGATTAAATTAGGGTTGAGTGTTACAATGTGGTTTTATCCTCTCTTGGAATGAGTGAATAATTGAGAGTAGAAGCATCAGGTCACTGTGATGAGATGGCTAATCTGTATTTAGCCTCCACCTGTCACTGTGGAGACGCAGTGTTCCAAACTTGATTGCATGGCATTTTTATTTAACAAAAATCCCCATCCCCAGCAGTAATGACACGATAAAGACAAAGACACATCACACTGTAGTGCGACTGAAATTTCAGCGAGATAATAATAAAAGAAATGAGTCCGGCCTGGTCTGAGGGATCCAGCTGGTCGAGGCCACCAACATATGTTTCTGAGTGTGTGGAGGAACCGCAGCATCCGGAGGACACACACACACACACACACACACACACACACACACACACACACACACACACACACACACACACACAAAGAAGAGCTGAACCCATGGGCTCTCCTACCAGTCAATCATATGACAGTGACATTTCAGTGAAATTTCCCCACAATGGCATCCAAACTGAGATCAGACTCACACGTAAGCAAAAGTTATAGATTGTACGTGTGTGTGTGTGTGTGTGTGTGTGTGTGTGTGTGTGTGTGTGTGTGTGTCAGAACCAGTCATGCAGCCTGCAAATGTTTCCCAAGACCGTCACCCCATTTGTGACGTCACAACAGACCCCATCCGACGGAGAAACCGGTATATCATCACGATTTCACCATATCATCGCAGTCAAGTCGTCATCATCACCATCATGATCATCGTCACTTTCACTGTCCCCGCAGAGAAAGAGGAAATGTGTGGACATTTTTCACTCCTGTTTTTTTCCCTTCGTCATAAAATAAATAAATAAATATATATATATATATATATATATATATATATATATATATATATATATATATATACATATATATATATATATATATATATATATATATATATATATATATATATATATGTATATATATAAAAAAAACGCACTTTTTTTGCGCAATTGTGCAGCAGCAGCAGCAGCAGCAGCAGCAGCGACAGACGCCCAGAAGTGCAGCAGCAGAGGAAGATGTCACTCATTAGTTAATCTTTGGCCGCGGCTGCAGTCTGCAGTGAGTCACCACATCCCCGCCCCTGACTCTCCCCCCTGGGATAGACTGGTCTGTATAAAGCGGGATGCGGCAGGAGGTCGGCAAAGCGGAGAACAACAACACAAAAAGATATTTTACTTGATAAATTAAAAAAAAAAAAAAAAGAAAAAAAAAGACGCCTCTTTCTTTCTCTCTGCTTCGGAATTCGAACAACTTTGGACGATGGACTCGTGCCTTTTGGCGCTCCTCGCGCTCCTCTCCTGCTTCTCCGGCGGCGTCGCGCTGGCAGCCAAAGGTAAAGTAGGTTTCAGACTGTGGCGCTTCCGGGTTTTCTTTAGTTTTTCGCCAGTCGGTCGGACTCTCTGCTGCGCTGTGGCCCCGACTCTAACCGGCCGGTTTTGTTGTTCTTGTCGCTGCTTGCAGGCGCCTGCCTGCTCCCGGTGGACGAGGGGCCGTGCAGGGCGGAGATCGAGCGCTACTTCTACAACACCGTCAAGCAGAAGTGCGAGGTCTTCTACTACGGAGGCTGCCAGGGCAACGCCAACAACTTCAAGAGCTACCTGGAGTGCCAGAAGTCCTGCTTCAGGATCCCCAGTGAGTTCTGCAGGGTGCTGGATGAACCCCCCCCCCCCCCCCCCCCCCCCCACCGCCTCTCTGGTGGGGCTGGTGGGGTTCCTCAGGGTCTGGAACACACAGGACCTGACCTCCTACTGTTCTACTTTCTCCTCCTCCTCTCATCCTGGTTCTGACCCTGGTCTCTCCTCTTCTCCCCCCACTCAGAAGTCCCCCAGGTGTGCAGGTTCCCCAAGGAGGAGGGTCCTTGCCGAGCCCTGTTCACCCGCTACTTCTTCAACATGACCAGCATGCAGTGCGAGCCCTTCTACTACGGCGGCTGCCAGGGCAACTCCAACCGCTTCCAGAACCTGGCCAGCTGCACCGAGTACTGCAGCCCCAAGAAGAGTGAGTGTCCTGTGGGCCCACACGAGGGGAACTGACTTCATTGAGGTGGTGGAGGGGGGGGAGGGGGGTCTCCTGGGCTAACGCTAATGTTGTGCTCCCCGCTGCTGCAGCCGTTCCTGTGCTCTGCCAGGACCCGCTGGACAAGGGCCGGTGCTCCGCCTCCATCCCCCGCTACTACTACAACGCCAAGAGCAAGATGTGCGAGCAGTTTATGTACTCGGGTTGCGGCGGCAGCAGCAACAACTTTGTCTCCCGGCAGAGCTGCACAGACGTGTGCGCCCGAGGTGCGTCCTTGTGTGTGTATGTGTGTGTGTGTGTGTGTGTGTGTGTGTGTGTGTGCGTGTAGAGGTGATA
Source organism: Nelusetta ayraudi (assembly GCF_046127955.1). NCBI lineage: Eukaryota > Metazoa > Chordata > Actinopteri > Tetraodontiformes > Monacanthidae > Nelusetta > Nelusetta ayraudi. Next base: position 760,933 of record NW_027466129.1, on the reverse strand, counting down.
GTCATGATGATTTTGAGGTGTGTCTCCTTACTTGTTTAAAAACTTGCACAAATACATAAATAGAGGACTGAGCCATGGAAAAACTTGTCTAAAGGTCATGCGGCAAGGTCACGAGAGCTCCCCAAGCAGGAACTGCCAACGACCCTCCAGCAGTTTAGCTCAGTGCTTCCCAACTGGTGGAATCTCAGGACCCACACTTTTTCCTTATCATGAAGTTACGACCCAAATTCATTCCACAGCAATAAAAACGCTAGCTCACTTTCTATCGTGTTTACTAAAAAAGTTATTGAAATTATTGAATTGGGCTGTGTGTCCTGCAAAATAAATGCCTAACATGTTCCCTCTAAATATATGTATTTTAAAATCCTTTTTTTGTAAACTGCGTAGCAAAGATTAGCATAAAAATTGTAAACTGTGACTTAAAAGGCGGGAAAGATTCTGAAAAATGTTTCTCTCGATGACTGGCGGGTTATCGTGGGAGGTTTCTCTTTCTCTCATGTTGCTCAATCAGCCGTCCGACGCGTTGCTTATTTTATTTATTTTTTTCCTCCCAGGGGGCAAGAGATTAACAAGGAGTCGTCGGATGAGGCGGAACAAAATCCACCGCATCACTTTCCGGCAGGCGTAGTTGCAAGTTGAGCTGGCCATCTTTTGTCCTGAAAAATGTACCAGGTCTTCTGCCACTGGAATGTTATCTTTATATATCGCAGTCACTGTTATGAATCCAAACAGTGTTTTTGTACGTGAGCCGACTGTGATGAAGTGTTTTTTTTATAACTGCTGCACTAACGTTTGAATCCACTGACTTGTTTAATACTGTATTATTATATTTAAGTTCCCTTTTTTTTTATACGACTGATGCTTTTTGACTTGCTTAAATGATGATTTTAAGTGCATTTTGGAAGAAATAAACAGAGTTTTTTTTTTATATCTATATATATTTTTTAAAAAAACCAAACGTCTGTGCCTCACTGTGCTTTGGCAGAACCGAAAACACTGGAAAAAGCTGAAAAAAAGAAAAAGAAAAGAAAAACAGTCTGGTTCCTGCGCTTCCACTTTATCTCCACTGTGCTCCCTTTCCTGGGTAGTGCCGCCGTCTTTCCTCCTTATCTGGTCAATTTTTTTTTTTTTTTTTTTTTCTGAAAGCGAGGCCGTATCTCTGCGTGGCCTTGAACCGGGTGGGAGGGGTAGTGGAGGGAAGGATCGTTAGTTCATTAGATGCAGCACATTTAAAGGGAAAAGGAGAGCGCTACAAAGATTGAATTTAGAAAAGGTTCCCACCGACGGCTGTGTAATTAGATGCGCACACACACACACGCAATTAGCGTTGCGCATCTGTGTGCAGAATGTGATAGAACAACTTTGCAATTATTGTCTTTTCCTCCTTTAGTTCCACTTAATGCTCGTCTCAATGTGTTTTGCTCTGTATTTGGCCTTCGTTATCTCCCGCTTAATATTTTAGTTGCACGGCAATGGACAAAAACAAAAACAAACAGACAGACAAAAAAACAGCAGTAGCTGTAATTACACAAATAGATTGCATGAATGAAAAGTTGCTCCTTTCTTCTGTCGCCCGGAATAGAAAACTGCTGCTGCTGCTGCTTGATTTTGATAGAAGATAAATATTTATAGAGGATATCAAAGAAAATTGTTTCCAGCCTGCCCTCCCCTGAATCCATCGCCGCTATAAATAACAATAAAAGATGATGCGTCTTTCTACTACCACCCCCCCAAACACACACACACACACGCACCCACCCCTGCAGTCCAATAGCAATAAATAAGAGAAGACGACGGTCTGTGATTGGCTCCTCAAAAAGTCCCCTAAAGCTTGAACTCAGTCCTGCTGCGTTAAAGGCTCAGTGTGTGAGCTACAGTGGCCTCTAGGGGTAAGACACAGTATTGTAATAATGCGAATGATGCTATTTTTATTTTTATGAGTTTTTACGAGAGGTCAGAATGAAATGAGAAAATCCAGCTGCGCAGATCCAACACACAGCACGACCAGGATGATGCAGTGGCTTGGATTCCATTTTATTCCAAAGGCTGTTGCTACTCTTGCAAACTGGGCCTCGGAGAAAACTGGGATCAGTCAAATCCAATTTTTTTCATGGCTTCTTCTATTGCTTCATCAACCAAAGGAGTGATTGAAACGACATCGTTCAGCTCATTGACACGACCGAGAAGAAAAACACACGAGAAAGTTTTGCTCACTACGTTAAAAAAAAAAACCCAGAAAAAACATCAACACAAGGATTGGAAACAGCGTTTTGCAGCCACGCTCTCTGACTGATTGTGATTAACAGCCATGTTCTCTCAGACATGCTTCTCCTCACTGAGTCAGATGGATTTCCCAGTGCGGCGCCACCTCTGGCCATCGATCAGACGGGGATGGGTGGGTGGGAGAGGATTGATTTTGTAGCTGTAAAGATGCTCGGATGTAGATTTTCAGTGTGTTAACATTGATGTATTGTGTGCGTTTTTTCAATTTAGTGTAGTGAAAAGAAACACGTGTGCCAATTTGTTTCAATCTCCAGAACGAGATGGGTGCTTCACGGATGATTTAGTGGAGCAGCAATGTCATGGAGAGGATCTTAAACGCCCCCTAGTGGTAGGTAGCTGTACACACCAGCGGAGGAGCACTGCCTGGATATTTGTGAAAAAGCCACTCAGTGACTTTTTGAGTTTTGTTTTTTCGGGTGTTTGTGTGTTTGAGGGTAGTACCGCAGCCCACGCCGTGGAGGTCATGTGACCACTCGGCCATGTGGCCGTGGGTGGACTGAGCAGCAGCACTAAGCAGCGCCTCCCACCTGTACGGCCAAAATGCTGCACGCAGCCACAGAGAAAAGAAGCTGTTGAGATCTTTGAAAGTCACGCTTGCACAAAAAAAAAAAAAAAAAAGTATATATATATATGTATATATATATATATATATATATATATACATATATATATATATATATATATATATATATATATATATATATATATATATATATATATAAAACAATTATTTTCTCTTTGTGCTGCACTTCCAGCTTTGACCGTGTGTTCCTCTGACAACTGGACCTCACGAAGCCAGAATGGAAGTGCTGCCCAGTGGCAGGAAGTGTGTTACTGTCAGCATGACTGATGGCCAGGAGGTTCTCACCTGGCGCTGCAGCAAGAGAAGAAGCCCACAGCCCAGGATGATGAAGATGAAGATGAAGATGAAGATGGTGTCTCAGTGGGTGGGGAGCTTCCTGCTCATCCTGCAGCTCCTCCTCCTGCTCCTCCCCGGGATGCCTCTGAAGGTCTGAAGACACCTGGTGAGGCCTCACAGGCTCAGAGACCATGAGAACATCTAACCTAAGACATCACAACACAACAACAAATATATATATATTGTATATATTAAATATGTATGTGTATATATATATATATTTTTTTTTTTTCAAATTTAAATCATTAAATGAGAAAATGGATTATATCCAAAAATTCTGTTTGATTATCATCATGTTATATTCAGATGTATGTATTTGTTTGTTTGTTTGTTTGTTTGTTTGTTTGTCTACTGATTACAATTTTAAGTTTTTTTTGGGATGGGTGAACATGTGATCTATGACATTAAAGATGCAACAGTGGAACAAACCCACTGTAGATTATATCAATATTATTTCATATTAGAAGTAGCAAACCTCAATTTTAAATTTGAACTGAAAATATGTTTTATTAAACAGCAAAACCTGATTTTTATTCTTGATAGGCAGTCGGCTTTTCTCCCCCCATGGCACCATGAATTATTTACCACTTCCATATTCTTTTAGCTCACTTACGTCTTTAGATATAATAAACACCTTTTGTCTTCAGAGGGTTACCTTAAAGCGGTTTGCTGTGTTTAGCAGAGATGTGATGTCATCGGGGGTCTCACAGCTCTGTTCCGTTCCCGGTCTCCAGTCTCCTGACGAGCTCCTGAGGTGTTTGCTGCTGAAAATTCCTGTGAACATCCTGTTGTAATCCCTGCTGTGCCTCTGCTGCGGCTGCTGCTGCTGCTGCTGCTGAGGCACTAATTGATTTCTGACTTTTCACACTTCCTGCGAGAGAAAGGAAGGGTTTTCAAGGTTTTCTTTTTCCAGAATGAGCGTCAGGACGGAGGGGCTGAGCGGGATCCGCCCACCGGCCCACCGGCCGCACACGTCTTTTGGCCTTAACGCAATTCTCACCAGTCAGCCGATGAGTCACGGAGCACATGCACCAGCCACTTTTAGCCTCCTGCAAACGTGCCGCCGCCGCTGCCAGCCTCTTTCCATCAAGGTGGCGAAGATTAAAAACGATTTGAGCAGAACCAGCGCGTGCAGATATATCTATTTTTAGCGCCAGCCAAAGCCACACAGGCAGTGATGACTTATTCTGCTCTATGTGGCAGCAGGCGCAATTTTGGGAAAACCCAAAAATAAATAAATAAATAAAAATAAGAAATAATAAAATCCTTCCTCTGCTTCCACTCGGGGCTTGACGGAGGTTGCAGACTTTGCACCGAGCTCCTGTTTGCTACTTCTTTTGCAGACTCAGCAGCTGAACATACTGGCAGTGTAGGCTCGGCGGCGTTATAATCTGCACCCCCCCCCAGCCCCAAATAAAAAGAAAAAAGAAAAAAGTAAATTGAACTCAGGCAGGGCTGAGCCGCCACAACCTGCTGGGTGGAAATCTCCTGAATAAGCAGGCAGCAAACAATCTGTCTTTTGTGATAAGCTCTGTAAAGAACTGTTTATACAAGCAGTCAGGCAGTAAGTCAGTCAGTCGGTTGGTTGGCTGGCCGGAGGGTAGAGGATGTGAGGAGGCTCCAGGAGGCATCAGGACGAGTTGACGTGGGCAACGCGTTCCTTCTTCTCACTCCTGAGACTTTCAGCCAAGCGAAGCAGCTTTGAGGTGAATTTCCCACATTTTAGATCCTCTACAGTCCAGAATTCCTCAGAGCGCCTCACCCTGGACCCCACAGGGATCATCATAGTCCAAAACCCTCTCCAGGAGTTCAGAAAACCTACGGCACGCATTTAACCCTCTGTTTGCAGTCTGCTGTTTAAAAACTTGAGGGTTTTCACGTGTTTTGGAAAGAGGACAAAGAGAGATGGCCTTAGAGAGAGGCGGAGCCAGCACCTGGCTGGGGGTGTGGTCACTTGGCTGGCTGAGCTGCCGGTGCCTCTCCTGACATCACAAATCCTCACCGGGCGTTGGAGGGAAACAGGAATTCTTGTTTGAGAACAGTGTGTGAAATCACAGCGGAATCACGCAGGATCCGGACTTCATGCAGGAGCGGATCTGGGTCACTTCCTCCCAAACACGTCCATATAAGGGCTCTTAAAACCCAGGCAGGAGAGGAGTGGAACCATTATTTAACAACTTAAACACCTGCATGTGCCAGTTTTGCTGCTCAGCAAACAGTTTTTCCTTGTGTTTAACATCAACCAGGGTCTCATTTCCAGGGGGTCGTGTGTAAACAAAGGCCTCTGGCCCGACACGTTGAGTGCGATTCTGTTATCTTCAGTTTGTTTTTTTTTAAATTTGCTTTTCCAGCCAATTCCGAGGGGCGGAGCTGGCGTTTTAGAGGCGCTGGGCTCCTCAGCTCCGCACGGCCGGCCGCTAATGGCCGGACGGGGAGCTTTTAGCGAACCGTAAAACCGAGGCAAAGCAGTGGGTCAATGGCCGTCTGCTGCAGGAGCTCGCTAATTAATCAGGTCACACAGTCGCAGTTCACAAACCTCTCGAAGGCAGAACGACGAGGAAGGATCCATCCTCGCAGACCCGTGTTGAAAGATCCGATCGGAATCAACTTCAGAAGGTCAAAGTCTGATCGCAGTCATTGCGAGAAAGAGGAGAAAGAGGAGAAAGAGGAGAAGGAGGAGGAGGAGAAGGAGGAGGAGGATTGGTGAAGCTTGTCCGTCCGTCTCCTTTTTCAATCCGCGGCTGCGAATAAATCAAGAGCAAGAAAAAGTGACGAGGCGTTTTTCAGCGACGCCGAGCGACTCGGTCTTATCAGCGGCCGGGCTGGGGAGATTACATCGACGCCGGGGAGCTTCTGTGCATAAATAAAGAGGGAACAGTTGTTGTTGTCGTCGTCGATCCAGATATCGGCCTCGCGTTCTGATTGACCGGCGGCCGGATGTCGGGAGACCAGGATGTGATCTGATCAGATCTGATCTGACTGGAATCCACCCGGGGAAAAAAAAGCAAACAAATTGCTGCTGCTGGAACTCTTGCTCCTTCCAACCACATCACAGCAGCTCCAACAGGGGGCGCCCATGCTGCTAGGAAGCCTTCCACCGCAGCACAGCTACAATGAGTCATTGGGTTTTTTTTGTTTGTTTGTTTATTCCGGAGAAGAGCGGAGAAGAAGAAGAAGAAGAAGAAGAAGAAGAAGAAGAAGAAGAAGAAGAAGAAGAAACCAAGCCCACCGCAAACATGCAGGAGTTAAAGTGACTTCCACTCGGCTCCGGGGGCCTCGCTGTCTGACTGCGCCGTGCGGGGCGGGTTAATCCCTCAGATGCATTTGTGCAGACGTGCGCGTCGTCCGACACAGGTGACAGGTAACGGGCGTCGCCTTCAGATCTGGAGGATCTGTCGCCTGCGTGTCTGCAGATCCCCGAGGCTTTAGCCGCGACAGCCCGCCGGTGACGTCGCTCGGCTTTAATGTGCAATAAATATGCAGCCGCATGAGCATATACTGTGCATCACCTGTGTGTGTATGTGTGTGTGTGTGTGTGTGTTTGTGTAAGAAAGTTGGGCGTCCAACTTGCACCAAAGCAATACGGTAGTTGAGAGCAGAATGATAAACTCCAGGCAGATTTTTCAACAGCTGCTCGCTAACAGGCTTCCTGTTTTATGGATCATCAGCCGTTTAATTGGCCCGTTTTAGGTTTGCACTTGCAGGAATCTTAACTTATGAGCCATCTAAAAAGCCAAGTGGCTCTTTAATTCACTTCATCAATCGACACTCTAAAAAAAAAAAAAAAAAGGAAAAAAGAAACTAAAATGAAAATATAACCTCCCAGAGATAAAAATCCTCCCGCTGCAGGACTTTAAAGAGCGAGCCGTCTCGAAGAGCGACACTGCCAGACAGGAAGCTGTGAAGCTGATAATTGGATATTTGACGAAGCGTCCGAGGGAACTCGGAGCCGTCGGCAGGCTCCACAGGATGGCAGGGGGAGCAGGTGTTGACGCTCGCGCCGTTGGAAATTAGAGCTGAGAGCAACTCGTGGTCACTCAGCGACGTTCCGTCTCACTTTACCTCATTTTTTTTGCAGCTTCAGAAGCTGGCCGGCGGGTCGGAGCTCCTCGCTAGCGGTGGAGCCGCTGGGAGACTTAGCGTAGCCAGCTAGCAGCAGCTTCCTGTCGCTGTCACGACTGTAGCCCCGCCTCTTCCTTAGAATGCGCCAATTGGTCCGGTCATACTTGGACTGGTCTGCCTGCTGGGGTTTTCGATGATGTTGGCGCCACCTACTGTCCAGCAGTTTAACTAAAAAAAAAAAGAAAAGAAAGAGAGTGACACTATTATCATTATTATTATTATTATTATTATTATTATTATTATTATTATTATTATATTGACTAACCGATATATTGACGAAACTGATCTGTTACAAGATACGGTATATTTACTGTACTTTTGCATTATATAATAATAATATCAAATTAAAATAATTCAATAATAAAACATCAGAAATAATGCATCTCAATATTTCATCTGCAGGGTGATTCTGTCGAGACATCCAACAGAGATGATGGATCAATCCGTGCGCCAAGCGAACACACACACACACACACACACACACACACACACACACACACACACTATCCAATCTTCTTTCCCGGTGCGCGCACGAGTGTGGAGAGAGAAACGTTGTTCATCCTCCAATGTGTGTGTGTGTGTGTGTGTGTGTGTGTGTGTGTCGGCCACAGAGCCGGGAGATAAGGCGAGGAGGAGCTCGTCCGCGCACACGGGCTGCTGAGAGACGCGCTCGGATCAGGCGGCGGTGAGCTGCTGTCTGGTTCAGCAGCCCGGACAGACTGAGAGCCGCTGACTGCTGCTGCTGCTGCTGCTGCTGCTGCTGATGTTGATTTTCATTTTCATCTTTTTTTCAACTGCGGGGTCTTTTGCTTTTCATTCCCATCGCAGTGGATGCCGGGGGGGGAAAGTTTCCCCCCTCCCTTTTTTTTTGTTCTTTTCTTGCCGCGGCGCCACAGCGGAGCGCAGAAGTGCGTCTCGGCGGTTCAGCGCCGCTCAGCGGGGCTGCAGCTCCGGTCGGTCCCCCCCCCATCAGCAAGGTGAGTCCGCCAACTTCCACTCGGTGTTCGACAGCTGGCTTCAAGACGAGACAATTTGTGCTGAACGTGACGAAATGAGCCAATTGTATGTAGTGCAATTGAGAATAGATGTATATTATCGGTGTTGTCGCC